>NW_027454357.1:0-83968 GCF_040206685.1 Ascaphus truei
CCCCACACACACACACAATCACTCCCCCCCCCACACACACACAATCACTCCCCCCCCCACACACACAATCACTCCCCCCCCCACACACACAACACTCCCCCCCCCCACACACACAATCACTCCCCCCCCCACACACACACAATCACCCCCCCCCCCACACACACACAATCACTCCCCCCCCCACACCACACACAATCACTCCCCCCCCACACACACCACTCCCCCCCCACACACACATCACTCCCCCCCCACACACACAATCACTCCCCCCCCACACACACACAATCACTCCCCCCCACACACACACAATCACTCCCCCCCCACACACACAATCACCCCCCCCACACACACACAATCACCCCCCCCCCACACACACAATCACTCCCCCCCCACACACACAATCACCCCCCCCCACACACACAATCACCCCCCCCCCACACACACAATCACTCCCCCCCACACACACATCACTCCCCCCCCACACACACAATCACTCCCCCCCACACACACACAATCACTCCCCCCACACACACACAATCACTCCCCCCCCACACACACACAATCACTCCCCCCCACACACACACAATCACTCCCCCCCACACACACACACACAATCACTCCCCCCCCACACACACACAATCACTCCCCCCCACACACACAATCACTCCCCCCCCACACACACAATCACCCCCCCCACACACACACAATCACCCCCCCCACACACACACAATCACCCCCCCACACACACACACACAATCACCCCCCCCCCACACACACACAATCACCCCCCCACCACACACACACAATCACCCCCCCCCCACACACACACAATCACTCCCCCCACCACACACACACAATCACTCCCCCCACCACACACACAATCACTCCCCCCCCACACACACACACACAATCACTCCCCCCCACACACACACACACAATCACCCCCCCCACACACACACACACAATCACCCCCCCACACACACACACACACAATCACCCCCCACACACACACACAATCACCCCCACACCACACACACCCCCCCACACACACACACACACACCCCCCCCCCCCACACACACACACAATCACCCCCCCCCCACACACACACACAACCCCCCCCCCACACACACACAATCACACACCCCCCCCCCCCACACACACACACACAATCACCCATCCACACACACAATCACCCCCCCCCCCCCACACACACACAATCACCCCCCGCACACACACAATCACCCCCACACACACAATCCCCCCCACACACACACAATCCCCCCCCACACACACAATCCCCCCCCACACACACAATCCCCCCCACACACACACAATCCCCCCCACACACACAATCCCCCCCACACACACAATCCCCCCCCACACACACAATCCCCCCCCACACACACACACATCCCCCCCACACACACACACATCCCCCCCCACACACACACACACATCCCCCCCCCCACACACACACACATCCCCCCCCCCACACACACACACACAACCCCCCCCCACACACACACACACACAACCCCCCACACACACACACACACACAATCAACCCCCCCCACACACACACAATCACCCCCCCCACACACAATCACCCCCCCCACACACACACAATCACCCCCCCCACACACACACACACACAATCACCCCCCCCACACACACACACACAATCACCCCCCCCCCCCCACACACACACACACAATCACCCCCTACACACACACAATCACCCCCTACACACACACAATCACCCCCTACACACACACAATCACCCCCTACACACACACAATCACCCCCTACACACACACAATCACCCCCCCACACACACACAATCACCCCCCCCCCCACACACACACACAATCACCCCCCCACACACACACAATCGCCCCCCCCCCACACACACACACAATCACCCCCCCACACACACACAATCGCCCCCCCCCCACACACACACACAATCACCCCCCCACACACACACAATCGCCCCCCCCCCCACACACACACACAATCGCCCCCCCCACACACACACAATCGCCCCCCCACACACACACACAATCGCCCCCCCCCCACACACACACAATCGCTCCCCCACACACACACACAATCGCTCCCCCACACACACACACACACAATCACCCCCCCCCACACACACACAATCACCCCCCCACACACACACACAATCACCCCCCCACACACACACAATCACCCCCCCACACACACACACACAATCACCCCCCCACACACACACAATCACCCCCCCACACACACACAATCACACCCCCACACACACACAATCACCCCCCCCACACACACACAATCACCCCCCTCCCCCACACAATCACCCCCTCCCCCACACACACACAGTCACTAAATCCCCACTCTTACACACACATTCACACACACACACACACACACACAATCCCACCCCCCCCCCCAGCCTCTCCCTGCACTCACACACAGACACATTTCCCCTCTCCCTGCATCAGATCAGAAATCAGAAGCTATCTGATTGGTTACAGCCTGTCACATGATGAGACAGTCGCTGTAAAAATCAAATTCTACCGACTACAGAGATTCATGTCGCGCGTACTATAAGCACATGCTAAAGATTCAATGCATTTGTTTTGAAGCGACGTCGCTGTCGCCGGCACTATAAGCGCAGCCTTGGGTTTCAACTGAACACCACCACCGACTGATTTTGCAGTTTTGGTTACAACTGTTAAAAAATTTAAAAAATAATAATTTGTGAAAATCAATAAAAATGGTTAATTTTTTTTAAATTTTTTTTTAAACTGTTGAAAATGGAAATGAATCATCCTTTCCTAATAAATGCCAGCTCTTGTGCCTCCCGCCCCACAGTTAGGAGGCAAAAGCATCAAGGGAATATGGAAACTAAAAGGAAAGGTGGACTGATGCACACAATTCTAATGTCATTTTTCCCCATTGTTAACACTGAGAAACACTGATTTTTGTCTTAAAATAAAACAAAACAATCTGATTTTAACAAAATATAAATAAACACTGAATCCCTGCATTTATTACCCATTTGCTGAGGGTAGGGGAGGGGTATATGAATCGGTTGTGCAGTCATTGGTGCATATTGAGCCATTGTGTGGAACATTTTTTTTTTTAATGTTTTGTTTCATGCAAAGTAAGTTGTACTTGATAATGTAGAAAATGAGTGCTGTGTCTCAGATGGATTTGTGTAATAACTCGCCAGTAATGTGTTGCTAAAGAATTGAGCTGAAAGTTAAAATCAAAGGTTAGTGTATTATTATTTTCTGATTACTTCTGCATTTAAATGTAAGGAGTATGTAAAGGAGAAATTAATCTCCATGTGGTGCAACAGGAAACTATTTAAAGACCAATGTCAGATAAACATCATCTGAATCCCTCTTATATAGCTTGCGATGAATTGCAATCATGAGCTGTATAAATGACCAAATTAAAAAGTACTGGAATAGAAGCCAATAGGTATCCCACAAATGTGAGGTAACCCGTGGAGTGAAAGAACAACCAGCTACTCTACAGTAGGTCAGTTCCGTGTATCTTCCATAGGCAGTGAGCCAACAGGAAAGAATCCACTTGTACTCACGGACAGCTCTTCATCTTTTCATCCTGGCGTGCATCCCGTCAACGAAGTCTAAGGTAGAAGAAAAAACAAGTGCACTCTTTGACAAAGCGCCAGGTCGGCGGAAAACGCGTCAGTTTGCTCATGGGCATTGTTTGCTGAATAAAACTTTTTTTATTTTCCTACATTTTGATCTGCCTCCAGTTCTTCAGTTGCGGTGCTCCTTGTTTTTTCTGTTTTCTTCTACCTTTAAATGTAATGAACTCGCTAGTCATTTCTTGTTTGATTCAGATAATTATCTAAGGATATTGTCACCCAGGGATCACAGTGTGATGGTACTATTTCCCATTAAACTGAATATATATTTTTTAAATAACGATATGTATCACAACAAATATCTGTTCGATAGGATACAAGACATAATTTACCAGTTCATTATTTAAAAACCATCATAAATGGTAAAAAGAGATACTTCTTAAAGTGTTTAGTTTTAGCATTTATTACGGATTGGGTTTTTTTAAAAATACATTTTATAGTTAGAAAATAAAACACCCTTACCTGTGAACACCCTTACCTGTGAACATCACAATTGAGGCGCAGGGAAGGGAGCTAATGGATCCTCCAAGGAAATGGAGGTACCACTATTCTGGTGTGAAAGATGGGCTAAGATCCTGTTTTCATTGGCTGCCTTTTTTTTGAAGCTGCTGTGTCTTAAAAAGCATATCACCACCCGTCCTTAAATAAAAAAAAACCACTGATGGTAATACCGTGATAATAAAAAATGTCTATCGTTGAATTGTCCTTTTTTTTTATTCTCGCAACATTACTATTGTATTTTATAATGGCACTGAGCTGCTATTTTCACACCCCGCGTACTCAAGAGAAGCAAAACAATGCAGAAAATCCAATATAGTGTAGTATTTCAGTATACATTGTCAAAAGATTGTATTAGTTCACAAAGAGAAGCGGTGTAGTGAGACGAGCAGAGGGCCAAGGACAGAGCCTTGTGGGACTCCAACAGAAAGAGGGGGTGAAGAGGAGACCAGAGAAGGAAATGCTGAAGGAGCGGCTGGATAGTTAGGACATGAGCCAGGAGAAGGCTGCGTCACGGAGGCCAATGGAGTGGAGAATGTTTAGGTGAACGGGGTGATCAGTAATGTCAAAGACAGCAAAGAGATTAACGCAAAATGCCCCTTAGATTTTACTGTGAGTAGGTCATGAGTCACTCTCTTGTTAGTGCCGTCTCAGTGCAGTGTATAGGATGGAAACCAGATTGTAAAGCGTCAACAGGGAGTTGGAGAAGAGAAAGTGAGTCAGACTTTTGTATACAAGTCACTCAAGTATCTTTGAGGGAGAGGAGAGGGAGGTAGCTGGAGGGGGAGGAAGAGTCAAGTGAGGGTTTCTTTTGAATAGGTGTGATGAGTGCACGTTTGAAAGATGATGGGAATGTGCCAAAAGTGTGGGATATTAGGATAGGCTTAGGCCGCGCTTATAGTGACGGCGACGCGACGTCGCCCGAAAACAAAAACATGGGGAAATGAACTGAGGGTGTGTAGGTGTACGAGGGGAGATGGGTGTTGCATGTGGAGCTTTACATTAAGAGATGTCATGTCTGATTGACTTAATCTTGACTGCAGTAGGTTGTGAGGTCTCGGGTAGAGGGGGGGTGGGTTTAGTTGGGCAGAGAAGGGAGTTAAACGTGGCAAATAGGCGTTGAGGGTGGGAGGAAAACGTTATGTGAGTAGAGAGACGTTTTGCTTGGCTTGGGAGGGGGCAGGGTTGTAGGAGGAGAGCATAGTATTATAGTGGGGGAAGTCTGCTTTTGAGCAGGATTTCCTCCAGAAACGTTCTGCAGTGCATGAGTACTTTTGGAGATAGCCGGTGAAAGGTGTGTGACGTGGGGTGTTTATTGCTGGCGTGTCCTTTTCTGTGGAATCTGAACATTATGAATAAACCGTATCGGCTAGATTTAACCTATATAATACGACACAACCCTTAATTTCCTTTCTTCCAAGGATTAACTGTCCCTTTTTAAGGATGATGCATGTGGTTATTGATGACAAGTACTTTAACAATGCGTTGCTGTCTCTCTGGCAGCGGAGAAGTAAGTTGCTTGTTTTTTAGAGCAAAGTAGTGACTGCCTCTGTGTTGTGGTCAGTGGGGTATTGTCAGCTTTGCCCCTTTTTATGTTGGGTTCACAAGGCGCCTGTCACACGCCTTTTGGTTTCCTTTGTGAAAACTGTTGCATTTCATGAGTCATTGATGTTCCTGTTCACAGCTGATAAACAGTGGTGAATTCAGCAAGCTTCTTCTGAGTTTCCTGTTAGCAGCTGTGTAAACCTACTGGTAATGGTAATTCTAAGGCTGCTCTCTCGTGAAGTAAGACCCTCAATCCTAGCAATATTTACATTTTTGTGTGTAGTAGACTATATTGTTTTTTCAATACAAACAGTAAAGATTGTGCACTTTTAAAATGATGGTGGCATGATGAGTGTTGGTTTCCGTCTGTCAGATGACATGAGGGAACCTCAAGGCTGGACTCTGGATCCTGGTGGTGTCAGCGGATGTTGGCATTCTGAGCCGTTCATGTCAACTGAGGTGTCGCATTCTTTTGGACATCAGAGAGATCCTCCTTCCAATGCGGTTAGAGCCAAGCCTTATCTTCCACTTCAGCCACCGTTGTCGCATGAATGTAAAGTCTTAATTGTGGGTTTGTGAAATGAGATTGTTTAGAAAGTTGTTTTTTTTGGGGGGGGTGGGGGGGTGGCAGTGTTGGGATTGCTTCTTTTGAAAGAAGCAAGTATATTCTAAATTTTTGTTTGAACGTTTTACAGCAAAGTTACTCTATGGTGGATGGTGTAATCTTGTTTCTCCGATGTTTATGATAATTGAATATTCAGTTTATGCAGGTCCTACTCTGATGGACCAACTATAGAATATAAAGGTTATTTACTATGCAATATGACAAACACGGGGTAGATTATAATGGGTCAAAGACAACGGCCAAGTCTCACAATTTAATGGTTTACAAACCTTTTCAAATCAACATTCCAGAAAACCCATTGAACCGATAACTGGCATTAGTTTATTTTGGTCTTAAATGGGGCTGCATCTTTGTGCTGTAGGCACTTGGGGATAAAGCCACATATATTGAATTGGGTGAACTCTGTTTGAATTGCAGGGCTTGCTCCTCCTTCATTTGGCCTGATCTGTTGAGCATAGAAAACTAGATTGTAAGCGATGTGGTTTAGAGAAGCGCACATGCCATTTCATTTAAAGAGCTGCATATATTATCAGTGCTATAGAAGATTTTTTACATAAGTTTTCAGTGCTTTGCACAAACAATAGTGTAACTTGTTTTTTTGTGTTTTTTTTTTAATATTAGGTTATTATTTCTTTTTTTATTTTATTTCTTTTTCCAAGTATTAGATATTTATAGAAGTGAATTAAAAAAAAATTTTAAAGTGTGTGCGCGCGCAAAATGTCCGGGGCACATCGTTCAAGAAATGCAAGAAACTACTAAGCTTTACAGGGTGTGCGTAGTACGCCTGGGATCACCACTCCTGTCCAGAATCATATACAGGAAAAAAGGAAATCCACAGCACTATTCCATCAGTTACTAAAATTATAAAAAAACAAACGGGCAACTGTTCGGACCAACACAGTCCTTTGTCTCTCGCGTGCTCATATATTTAATTATTTTTTTTTACGCATATTCAAGATAGAAAGGTTAATAAAAAGTAGGTTGGCGTTCCTGTGTTGTGATATCATTCGTGGCAAAGGACTTTTCAGGCATTGTAGACACCAGTGTTCTGTCACATCACTTTCCACTCTCCCTAGATGATGGAAAGATACGGTGTAATGAAATCATCTTGCAACAAAGGTCACTAGCACTGTGATACATCACTGCGAAAGAGGCAAATGATAAAGTAGCGCAGTCTTGAGTTTATTATATTGTTATTTTACAACAAATAGTTCATTCTTTCCACAAACAACCAATATCTGTTTCACGTTGTCCTTAATGGGGGTGCATGGATTTGGTATGTGAATGTATTGACTTCTCTGCTCTTGTGTATCGGAGTCAGTGTTTATTTCCATGTTTGCTGAATAGATGAAATCTACCCTGAAATGACCCGTTTTGTGTTCTCCGTCTCACTATATAAACTTTAGGGATTTATTTTTCATATAGCTCTGACATGGCAATGCAGTGTATTCATTGTGCAAAGTCTTTGGGAATATTCTGTGTGTTCTTCTATGATTTGCTTTAAAGGAGCAAGCCGGGGTGGGGTTTTTTTGTTACATTTTTTAATAGTTTTGAGGCAGGCAGTCTCTGGAGCTGAACCGCTGTTCATTTCAGCTTTGGGAATGCCCTGGTTCCAGAGAGTCGTGCCTCCAAAGGGGGCGCCGGTATCTCCTGCAGTTTAAAGTCCCCGGTCACATGGGCCAATAGGAAACCGCACTGGTTGATGTCATAGCTTCCTATTGGCCCGCAAGGCCTGGGAGCTTGAAAAAGCAGCCATATAGCGAACCCTGGAGTGGATAGCGGTGCCCACAAGGAAGTACCTACCTCCGAAAGCAGGGGGTCCCACAGCTGAAATGAATGGGGTTCAGCTCCGGAGAGAGCCCCTGCTTCAATCCTGTATATATAATAAAAATAAATATATATACTACTACTACTCTTACTGCTACTCTTGGATTGCCTCTTTAAAAATAGCGTTGCTCAAAGGCTGCGCTTCTGCTTTGTGTAGGTTGTAAAGTTCCTTTTCTGCCAGGGGTTGGCTTGAAAAGGGGAAGAAATAAACATCTCCCGCAAACATGTTGTGGTTGGTGGGCTTTTTATTTGGAAATGGTAAATTCTCTCAAAAGCAAAATAACTTAAATCGCCGCATATTCCTTAATGCAGCCTTTTGCCTGTCCACATTTAATTGTCTGAATGATTGCATTTATTGAGGAGAAGGACAATCGACGAATTAAACCCAATGTACGTATAAGGGATCAGGGCTCAAGCCTCTCAGAAAACTCTGCATTAACCTCCCACCCTGTGGGGGAATGTAACTACAAAGGGTACAGTATGTGTTTGGGGGGGGGGGGGAAGAAGGGGGGTGTGGCAGTTCTTACAGGTGTAATCCCACCAAACTAACTTAAACCGATTTTTAATGAAAAATATTTAAAGGTGTCAGATTTTGGTATTAAAAAAAAGGCAACAATTGCTCATTAGTGATCCCTTAAACAGGTCTCTGCCATTAGTACACTTGGTACTAGGAGGGATTACCACTAACCACTTAGACCAGGGGCGCTCAACGCCAGTTCTTGAGCTCCCCCAACAGGTCAGGTTTTAAGGATATTCCTGCTTCAGCACAGGTGGCTCATTCAAACGGAAGCAGGGATATCCTTAAAATCTGGCCTGTTTGTGGGGTGGGGGGGGTGTAAATTAGGACTGGATTTGAGCTTCGGTCATCTATTCTACCGGGGTCTTTCGTGGAACTGGGAACGGTATCGGTCTCTAGTCGTTTGGGGTGCATGTGGGCATGTGAATAGTATTGCTCTCACTCCGTTCTTTTTGCGGAGTCCCGTATGGGTAGCGCGTGGGCCGAGCAGATGGTCCTGTCCTCCATTAGTTTCCAGTGAGCGGGTCACGTGTGTGTATCCAAGCGTGTCAGCAAGACACCAAGCACAAGGTCTCGATAACTAAATATAGCGTTACTACATAGGACTAATATCCTATATTGTGTGTTAATAAGGAACTGTGTGTTAAGCGCTTCTTTTCACATTCCGCTGAGCAACACCTGCGAAACATTCACATGCTCTGTGCCGCTCCCTGTTCCCTAAGATTGCGTGCCACTCATTGCTCTCTTGTTCTCTTTCACAGACTTGGAGAGAAGCAGCTCCCTGTTTTTCCTAGCAAGCTGCCCAAACAATTGAACCCACCATGGAGGAAATGACGGTAGACGAAATCCAGCTCCGAGCCAATCAGGTCACGGATGATGTAAGTGCTTCTCTGGCATTCATTTACCATGTTGTAGGATATGCCCAGCATCCATTTATTAAACAGGGGTTTTCATTGTAATTAACATCTGTCTTCTATAAATAGGTCTACTTACCAGGGCATTAAACACATTGCCCTTTACTTGGTCGCCCCACATGTATCGCTGTCGCCTTCTCGGCCATCGTTGGATAATTGGCAGGTTATAGCAGCGCTCCTCATGACACTTTAATTATTAGTAGTTATTTATTTATTTTAATAGGTTTGAAGCAGGGGGTCTCCGGAGCTGAACAGCTCTGTGGACCCCCTGATTCCGGAGATACTTACCTCGGAAGGGGGTGCCGGTAGCAGCTAGTTGGGGCTAACATAATGGCGGCTTAAATATACTGTTTCCTGTTGGCTAATAGGAAGCTGGGACATCATCATTTGTGGCTTCCTATTGGCCCATGTGAAGCAGGACCTATAAACTGAGCCAGAGATACAGGCAGCACCACGTACATAAGTATCTCGGGATACAGGGGGTCCCTGAAGCTGAAATGAATGCGGTCCAGCTCCGGAGACCCCCTACTTCAAACCTATGTAAAAAATAAACACGTAATGCTGCGCCCTCTTTTAATATAAAAAGTAGACTAGACATTTCTAAAGATGGCCATGGTTCATGCTAATAATGTAAAGTATCTCTGCAAATGGCCCATCTTCTCTCTGATTACGGAGGAGATGGGGGGAGCAAGATATTTGCACTCCTGTCTGGTTGAGCCGATGCTATTCTGGAAAAAGGTTAAATGATTATATCTGCAGAATATTGTATGGATTGCAACCGAGAAAGTTGTGAGGCAGGGAGATGGGAGAGGATAAGGGCCATGCAGTATTGTAACATAGGAAAGGGTGGGTCTTGGCAATGTCTATAGAGGAAGACGCATCGGCTTTTAACCAGGGCATAAATGTGCATGGAGAGGGAGGAGTCAATTGTCCCACCTACGCAAAGTGCTTTGGTGACGGGATTGGGGAGAGAGAGAGAGTGGTCAACAGTATCCAAAGCAGAAGAGAAATAAAGTAGGAGAAGCAAGGAAAAATTACCTTCAATTTGCTTTATGGAGAGAGTTTGCTCTCTCTCGCATGCTTCCTCATCTTTAATTTAATACCTTTATGATGTCCTCGAATCTTTCTGCCTCTCCTCCAGCATTCTTGCTTCCTCCTCACATGTCAACAGACGTCTTTCTTTCTTTCCTATGCTTTCTGTCTAAACTTTATAGCTACCTGACTCTATATCTGCCACCAGGCTACGTGCATTATGATGTCACCGATGAGCTATATCTCACGGAGGAGTGTAAAAAATAACTTTAGTATATACTGTAGATATGTAATTTGGTTAAATGCAAAAAAACTTGATTTTTAGCAACAATACAACCAAAGACCTGCTTAAATGTGCTCCTATTACACATGCCTACATCCCTCAATTGATTTATTATATAAATTTCCTTTTGTTGTTAATGTTCTTGTTTACTTTTTGTAAAGTTGCTTACGTGCCCCGCCGAATGAAGCATTGCAACAAATATATTTCCATTTCCTGTCTTTCTACTTTAAATGATTTTTATATTTTGAAGATTAGTGATTTCTCTTTGTTAAGCCTCTTGCTGTCAAAGGGTTCATTGTGGCCATCTATAAACTTTAATCCAAGGCATTACATAGCAATAAAGTGGAAAAACTTGTACAGTTTTATAATCTATTTTAAGAATAAATACATAGGTGAAATAGGTAGCACATTTACCAGCTCAGTGAGTGCAAGCTTGGCTTATAATACTAGAAATCATAAATCATGTGATAAACTATAAGGGATGTACTGTATAGCTATAGCAAACTACAAAGTAATGACATTAAACGTAACCTATTTGTTGCTTTAATATTCCTGCTGTTTGTTGTCATGCATTGTATTGCGAGTAGTTTGAACAACTGTTATGAAAGCATGTTCTTTTCCAGCCTCTCGTGGAATTAAGTCCTGTTTTCTTTATCCCTTTAGTCTCTGGAGAGCACGCGTAGGATGCTGAATATGGCCGTAGAGGTAAGATGCCGTTTTTTTCTTCAGTGGAGCAAAGTGCTGACCTGGTAATCTGCAGTAACAAAGGAAGGAGAGGGAGGTGGAGGGGGGGGGGGGGGGTGTATGATACCTTTTATTGGGGCAACAAGTAGTTAATGTTACAAGCTTTTGAATTTCCTCCGGGTCCTTCATCGGGAGGTTCGAGAGCTTGTAACATATCAACTACTTGTTAGTCCAACAAAAGGTAGCAGACCCCCTACTCCCTCTCCCTCCTTTGTTGTTACATGGAAGAAAGGACCAACATGGCTTCCCATCATTCTTGACCTGGTAATCTGTGAGAAACTGAGTTTAATTACATTTACCACAGTTTTTCATCAAGTAAGGAAGTGTTTAAAAGGATTGACTGGATAAAAAAACCGGAGCTGAAGACTTATTGTCGTGGTACTCGACCCCTGATATCATGCACTTTCAGTTCTGTTCATTTGTTGTATACTGTAATGTATTTTTTACGTTTCAAAATGTAGCCTGGATCTTCACTCTTTCTATGACTGATAAATGGTCTGTTGAGAAGCCCTCACACATTTCTTCCTCCCATGCTAGTACTTTATTGATTGTCAGCTGTAGCCGAATCGTACAGATTTCTAGGTCTGCACAAGAGGGGTTGTATAATTGCTGGCAAGGGGTGTGGGGACTGGGAGGACTTTTAGGCACGGATATTGTATGTGTGACCCAATACAGTACTGTACTTGTATTTTCACTGAGCGTTTTTATCCAAATCAGTTAATTGGAAATGACAACATAGATAGATAAGAATTTAATTAGAAAAGTTGATTTTGACCTTACCTGTAGCTGATTGTAGCAGACTGTTTGAAAAGATTTCGACAAATATATTTAGGCCAGATTCACAAAGCTCCATTGGAGCTCGAGCTGGTGATAACTTCCATTGACTTGAATGGCAGATAATGCTGGATCGAGCTCCCGATGCGCCTTATCAGAGCTTAGAGAATCCCCGACCCCTTAAAAGCTAAACTGGTGTCACTCTGCTCATTAAGAAAAAATCTGTTAGAAATTGAGTGTCTGCTGCGAGATCCCCTGTTTTGGAGATAATTTCATGTGTTGGTCAGTCGCCCTGGGAGAATAAGATGTCTGCTGAAAACAAAGCTTCCTGAAGAAGACAATCGGTACTGGGAATAAATACTCCTGAGATGTCAAAATGCACATGCACATGTATTCTATGTGGGGATAGAGGGTCTCCTGGGTCCAGGAGCCGCGTGCTTATGCATTGCCCCTAACAGCTTCACTGCTGTTCCATGCCTTTCCCCCCCCCCCCTCCATCCCTTCTTATAATGCCTCGCTGTCTTTATATGGTTGCCACTGAATCTCTCACAAACGCGACTCGCCCGTATAACAGAAAGCTTCTGTCTTCATTGGGGACCTACAGGCAACATTTGTGTCTGCTGATCTCTTTCATCAATGTATCTGTTAACACTGGTGGTGCCTGCAATTCTATTCTATACTTGCCCAACAACGGCAACACGTCTATGTTCTCTCTATTTAGAGTCAGGATGTTGGAATCAAGACAATCACCATGCTGGACGAGCAAGGCGGTGAGTATCACCTCTTTATCTTTTGGTGTGAATACAAGAGCAGATATAAAGGCAAACAACCCAGGGTAAAAATGCCTTTTAATAACTCTTTGTGCTGAAGGATGTGAGGCGATGTGGGACGGGGCAAGATTTGGGTATAAACTATAAAGCAGAAGTCCATGTGGTTAGATTTATTTTTTTCTAAGCAAAGTGTTGGCGCTCTACCTGGGTGTTCTCCCTTCGGCAGAGCAACGTTTTTTCTGTGCCATGATTTCCAATGTTTTCATGTTCAGAACAACTGAACCGCGTGGAGGAAGGAATGGACCAGATCAACAAAGATATGCGGGAGGCAGAGAAGAACCTAACCGAGCTGAACAAGTGCTGCGGCCTCTGTGTCTGCCCTGGTTCAAGGTTAGTTCCCAGAGCCCCTCATGTTTATAAATATGGTTAAAACAGAGGAGACATACCTTCAGGATCAGACCATTGCGTGTAACGCCTGAAATCCTTACACTGACGGGGAAGAAAATTCATATGTTCGAAGGACACGCAGTGCTGGCTAAAACCAAATGAGCCAGCATAGCTATCACTGTTAGCGTTTAGGGAATGCACAGACCTTTTGAGTAATAGAACCAATGTTCCATTTGAATCAAAATATTGCTTTTTTTAAAACAATATTCTGAAACTAAAGGGGTAATTCTATATTATCCGAAGCATCCTATCTGCTGAAAACCCCCCATTCAGGTCAATGCTGCCATTGCCCACTTCAGACAATATGGAATTACCCCCTAAATCCTTATACTGCAAAACTCCAGTGTGCCCGAGCACTCAAATCCCTAGTGAGTATTATAAGATTTTTTTAGCAGCAGGTGTGTGTCCCCTACCACTTCTGTCACTACTGACAAAATGAGTTTAGTTTCTCCATTGCTACATACCTGTAAAATAGAACATAAGTTATTGTAGAATTGGTTACTGGGCTAAGGGGATCCAGCAGAGACATCCAAGTGTAACATCAATTGAAAACAAATGGCTACTTTAGCACGGATTTATACAAACTAAATCAGTACTCTTATTTATATTCTATAAGTGATATATATACAGATGCAGCCAGGTGGTTTGTTGCGTAGTCAGCACGAAACCGCCAATGACGCGTTCCTGACGCCGGCCTGCTCGCAGAATCCTCACAACCAGACTAATGGCCGATCGGGAATAACACAGCGGGGGGGTCCCTGCTTCTGAATGGGACTCCCGCTGTGTGAGTCCTACCGGGCTGCATCAGTCTGGAAGAGACGCGCAGTGAGAGTAGACAGAATCAGTTACTCTCTCTGCGCACCTCTGACAGGCAAAATCGCCCTTTACCTACCACCAATAAACCAGGTACTCTGGCTTAACCCCTTCATTGATGAACACAACATGAGGGAGTGGTTGCTTGACAGATTCAGTGGATAGGCATCAGCCCATCTGTGCTGCAATGATTGTGGGTGAATACAGCTGTAGGTGCAGGTGAACTTGGATATTGAGTGAGGATAAGAGAAACAGGGACTGATGGTGCAATATGTAAAAGAACCTTTAATACAATATACACAGAATAAAACACTCCCCTTTGGATGCACACTCACATTTGGTAATGTATTTCAGGGCATCACACTCTGACGCCTCAGTCCCTGTTTCTCTTATCCTTACTCAACAGCCAAGTTCACCTGCACCTACAGCTGTATTTACCCACAACTGTTACAGCACGGATGGGCTGATGCCTATCCACTGAATCTGTCAAGCAACCACTCCCTCATGTTGTGTTAATCTATGTCTTCTGAAGAATCCGGCTGTTTCTTTTGAGGTTGAGTAGCTGCTTAGATTTTTTTATTATTTATTCAGTATCATTACTATTTATAATTTTTTATGATTCAATCATTTTATTTCTGTCCATGCCCACTGGCATAGTGGTCATTTTACTATTGTTGATTGAATGTTCTTTGTGCCACTAGCACTTTTTACCACTAGGTGGTGATGTTGCACTGTTTTTACATTTGGGGAAGCGTGGAACAGTTTTATTAACCCCTTCATTGCCTTAGTGGCTAGCCGCTACAGTAATGAGGCTGCTTTTATTTGAATAACATATTATTGAAGCAGGGGGTCTCTGGAGCTGACCTGCATTCATTTCAGCCCCCCTGCTTCTCGTGTTACAGGACCCGGTGTGGGGCGCCGGTATCTCCGCCATGTTTAATCCCCCAGCATCACGGCCCACGTTCCTCTCAGTTTTATGGATTTATTTCTATTACTAATTTGTGCTTAAGTTACTGGTCTCTTTGAAATCGGAGCACCCTGGAATTAAGGCTGGAAAATCAACGCAAACATTCAGTGTGAAACTTATTGCAGAAGTAGCTTCTACTGATTAGTAAAAATATGTGAACAGTTGAACTCTTGTTCTGTAACTTCCTTAATGTAAAATAAATCTTGCTATATGCAGACTGCTGCTGAATCTGCTACCGTCTCCGCTAATATGTTTTCTATATAGTTCTCTAACCATGACCTATAAATAAGTAATGCATGGAATACATCACTTCTTTTTCAGGTTAAATGCTGATATTGACACCTTGATTAAAGAATACAATTGGTAGTGGTTACTTGCTCGCCTCCCTCTTGTTCCTCGTTTGTGGAATCCCTGCTGGCGTTCTTACTAACACAACTTGGCTTGGTTCCGTTTTCACCCGTGTCCCGTTCTCTCGTCTCTCTTCTTTCTCTGCTTACTAAAATGAAGATCTAACTCTGGAAGCTGAACTTGGCCGGCTGGCCCAGGCTGGTGTTAAGATGAAGCAGCCGGTACACTCAGCCGGCTGCCTTGCAGGTGATGTTTATTCCGGCTGCATGTTTTTCCCTAGCTCCAGATGCATGCTCCACATCTCGTCAGTGGTGTCTTGTGTAGGTCTGTCTGTGCGCTTCAGAAGTATATGTTGTGATGTGTTGTGATTTTATATTTGGCTCCTTCAGCTAAAGCAGTATTGCTTAAATAGGGGGTATTGGAGTTGGGCTGTAATACCCACATGCCCCAGAAATTGAACATGCTGCACCTGTTATTTCATTAAATGGATTAAGTATCAAGTGGCCCAACCAGATATTTTGCTGTAAAACTGCGAACTTTTGGTGTCAAAGCATCAGCTTATAATTTCTGAGGCGCCAATAGTAGGAGAAAATCGGTGCACACATTATAACGGGATATTATAGTGATTCTATATTCTATTTTGTTAGTATCGCACACCTCTGCCAACAAGGTGTAACTCATTCAGGATAATGGTCTGCATCGGGTGTAACTTGATTCTCAAGCTTCTAACTATAGAAAGAAGCAACTTGTTCTGCTGTACTGTGTTAGCATGGACTGATGCAGGCTAAGTATTGTGGTTCAGTCCAGGGATTGCCCCTTGGAGCTTACAATCTATGTTTTTGTCAGTGTCATTCCTCACTCAGCCACTAGCATTACTATGTTGTTGGAGTTCAATTTCTCAACCTCTCAGCATGGCACGTTTAAAGGCATGTTACAACCTTTTTAAATTGTAGCCTCAATGAAAGAAAAATGTAATCTATATCTAGTACAGGAAATAACCTGCTATCATTAATCATCCTCTAATAATTGATTTATAATTAACTTTTCTCTCTATCCACAAAATTACAAGCCTGTCTTCCCACTCCCCCTCAAAGAACTACAGCGTCTTCGATTCCTCAAGTGTCCTATATTACATCACAAGTCCAAGATAACTTCCTACAGACTCCAGGGAAAAGATACCGATCTTCATAGTGTACAAATATACATTTAATCAGGTCAAATGAAAGACTGTTAGCCTGCCTTTAAGGTCATCAAAAAGGTGTTGATTTGGGCAGATGCTGTTTGTATCCCTTAAACAAGGGGTGCGCAAACTTTTGGTGCAGTTCCCCTCTGCCTGCTCTTCCCCCAGTGCTTGTGCCCACCCTTACCTTTCTACCATGGCGACAGGTGTCAAATGACGCCACATTGCCATGGCGCCAGCTGAATCAAGGTAAGTGAGTTACAGAGGCCTCGCAGCATTTAATTTAAATGCCTTGGGGAGGAATGCAGGGCCTTTGTAGCCGCCGCGCACCCCTGCCTTAAACCACTCTTACACTCAGTTCTGCTCATTCACTATCTCACGTCAAATGTAACAAGCTATAATGTATGGCTATCCATAGCATGGCTGCATCATTCTCACCCTCTAAAGTGTCTTCTGCTTCCAGCACTTTCCCAGCACCAGCAGAGATGTTACGTGCTGCAGGTTACAGGGTTGTTGGGTATTCTGCAGGGCTTTTTAGAGGGTGTTTCTGCCATTTAGGGCCTTCTATATACGCCAAAGCCGCCATAAGTGATGTTTTGGGACGAAAATTTGCCGCCAACGTCTATGGGATATTCAGCTGAAAACCGCACGGACAGCGGATTATCCCCTTTAAAAAGGTCCAGGCAAGTTTAATCAGGCCTGAAGGAATGAGGAGGGACGCCCTTTATAAAGTAAAGACCACACAGTTTTTGGACAAGTGTAGCCTTCCTTATAAAAGGGGATAGATGGTGTTTGTTACCTTTTGGCTCATTCGGAATCAGAAGGCAACATCATGTTCTATCCTCGCACTAAATCTGTGATTCTCCACTCTGTCTTTTTTGTTACTTTCAGGACTTTTGGCTAACTGGTGCTTTTCTATTTTTGGCAGGGCAAAGCGTTTTGAGACTGGGGACGTTTACAAAAAGACGTGGGGTAACAAAGGAGAGAACGCCTCGGAAAACGTGGTGTCAAAACAACCAGGTCAGACCAGCAACGGGCAGCAGCAAGGCGGACAGAGCGGTGGTTATATAAAGAAGTAAGATCCCTTCTGCCTCATTATGCTGCAACGTAACACATCTGGACATTGAGCATTGACCTGTCAGATTGATGGCTTCATCTCCAGTTGAGGAATGTAGTGTTTGGCAGTGAAGTGGCCTCCTGTGGATTTCAGCAGGGGTGCTCCATTCCAGTTCTTAGGCTTTCCAGTTATCCCTGCTTCAGCACAGGTGACTCTGTCTTCGACTGATCCTCTGAGCCACCTGTGTTGAAGCTGGGACTGATTGAGCCGTGCTGAAGCAGAGATATCCTGAAAACCTGACCTGTTGGACAGGGCTTGAGAACTGGAGTTGAGAACCGTTGGGCAGGAAATCTATACAATGAGTTTGTTGTATCGCTGTGGGAGTTTATACAGATCGTTACCAGACTGCTTAGTGAATATGGCCCTCAATGCTGCTTTAAAGTGTGGCCATGCCCTAGTCCTCCAGCATGTCCGTGTCTAGCACGACATCTCAGCACTGCACAGATGAAGTTTTTAATACTGCATTTGGACCTCCTTGATGCATCTCCTTTCCCTGCTTCTGCCAGGATAACCAACGACGCCCGTGAAGATGAGATGGATGAAAACCTGCACCAGGTGGGCAGTATCCTGGGCAACCTGAAGAGCATGGCACTAGACATGGGCAACGAGCTTGATGCCCATAACAAACAGATCGATAGGATCAATGATAAGGTGAGTCTGTGTTCATGCAGAGCGGGGGGTGTACAGCACTTTTGGGGGTAGGATTACATGGGTTCGACTGCAGTGCTTTGAAACTCCGTATTCAAATGTCAAATCTAAAATAAGTAGCTGTACCTAAATATTTCTATTTGTTTATAGTATATAGTACCGGCCATCACACAGATCTAAATACAAATTCAACTTGTCCAGCTCCGAGTAAATGGTACAATCTAAAACACTTTTCCTCCAATGTATTTAGTCAGCTTGAAATTGTACTGTGACTACATATTATTGGGAGAGGGAAGTGCCTACATCAGCCGCCCGGAGCTAGTTTCACATTGAAAGGTTCTGTATTACAGCGTGTGTGCATAGACGCACTGAAATCAGAGCTGCACAGTAGTCCTTCTATAGTGGATGTCACATGTATCTTGCCATTCTCCCTCCTTACCCTGAAATGTAAGCAGTCTTGTATGTATTTCCTTGTATGTATTAGCACTCATTGTCTCTGCTATGATTAGTGATCTCTCGCACTTCCCCTGTATCTCTCAAACTTTAAAGACGGGTGAGCTGCTCCTCACTTCCGTGTGGTATTTTGTTTAGGTATTTTCTGCAGTGTTTGAAGATGGATTTTTTTTCCTGCGGACAGTGCTGGAGTTACACTGTGCATAGTAGCTGTGTGTCTTGTTTTTCAATATGTTCCTGTCTCTTTCAGCATCAGAAGTGTCAACAGAACGTTTAACATCTTCAGATGAAGTTGTATAATGTTTTGTTTTTATATATATTTTAGGCGGAGACTAACAGAGACCGCATTGAAGAAGCCAATACCAGAGCCAAGAAACTCATTGAGTGAAGATAAAAATCTGTTGCTGCCTCATCCCCTCCAAAGTTCGGATTTTTCAGGGCAAAGGGGTACTATTATTGTTAAGGGGTTGCAGGGAACAGGATTCCCTGACCAGCAGACACCCTGCATATTCTGCTCACTCGGGGTCCAACTCACTTTCCTTAATTGAACATCTTTCTTTCAGGGATACAGAGCAGCACACGTTGGCCTGATGTTTGTCATTATATATCATGCTTTGTGTGTTTTTCAAATACTGTGCTTTATTACAGAATGTAGCCAGGGTGGTGGGTTGATGATAAAATCGATAATTTTTATGCTGGGTATTCATAAATACAATCCTAGGTTAAAACCCCAACAGACACTTGTAATGAACTATTTTTGTATTTTTAAAGCAAATGTGCTACCTGCCTGAGATTACACGGAGCAAAAGGATGTGAAAACATGCAACCGTGTATCAAACATTATGAGGGGCGTTACATAGAAATAATACGCAATACAGTTAGTGCCTGTGACAGGTTGCTGAATGCTGGACATTGTGCTGCACCTTCTGTGGGAGTGGAGTGGTTCACAACACGCTGTGTTGGTAGTAATTGCAGATAGAAAACGTTTAACATGGTCCCAAAAAACACAGCAGGCCATTTTTTTAAATGTTGTTTATATTTTTCAAATGTAACGCATGTCCCACATCAGTGCTTATGCCCGGGGTGGGCAACTCCAGTCCTCAAGGGCCACCAACAGGCTAGGTATTGGGGATATCCCTGCTTCAGCACAAGTGATTCAGTCAAAGACTGAGCCACTCATTGAGCCACCTGTGCTTTAACTGGGATATCCTGAACCTGACCTGTTGGTGGCTCTTGACTACTGGAGTCGGCCACCCCGGTTTATGACAAGTGGACGCTGCTTGTTAAGTTAACATGTGGCACTTCTGCTATAAATGCCCACACTATACTTCGATTTGTGTGAGTTGGGATTTCAGGGCCCTGTAGAAATTAAAGTAAATCTTTAATGGTTATATAATTGTAGAATTTAGAAAATCTCCTCTGCCAAAGAAAGACAAGCATATGCTGGTTTGTTTGTTTTATATGGATGAAGTATGTATGTGGGGCCCTGCTGCCATTCCCCCACCCCCCAGGTTTGGGGTTCATTCTACAGAGGCCGAAGCAGCCACTCAGGCCTAAGTTAACCGAAAATACCTAGACTTCAATGGGTATTTTGGTCCAAGAACGGCTGCTTCAGTGCATATAGAATAAGGCTCTCCGTCCTGGTCTCTTAATTGTTCCGGTGTTTGAAGGGATATTTCTGTACATTAAATGTTGTAGTACTGGGGGTTTTTTTTTGCGGTTTTGTCTACGAAAGGTGGATTTACATGCTAGAAAATGTTTGGAACGTTTCGCCTTACTTGGTAATCTCGCCTCCATAATTTTAAAGACTAACTTTATTTTGTGTCGATTGTAACCCATTTTATGCTTTCTACAGCAAATCAGTACATTAAAAATGACAATCTTAATGTGTGTTTTCCTCGGCTTTAAATGTTGCTGCAATGTTGACTATATAATTTCTAATAAGTGGGGGGGAAAACAGTGCTGAATTTTTTTTATTTTGTTCCCTTAAATGTCTGTACCTTTTATTGCATGTAACATTTTAAAAGGAGGCTCCGAAGACCTAATTTATGCATCAGCATAACTACCTCACATACTGACCTAAATCCTATTCGCTGCATTTATTGCAGCTGAGCGCCGCTTGGTAATATGGCTCTTACTCTTTCCATCTCATGCTTGATCAAGCTAGCAGTGTCTGAACCAGCTACCATGCGGTTAGGTAATATGTTCAAACATTCTCAGTGAGGAAACGGGCTGCTTCTCATGCATATATAGCCTACATGTCCCCATTTTGATGTCCTAAAAACAAAGGGGGCGTGCAGTGGTTATTCCAATAATCACTGTACAAATCGTGCGCTGTTTGACTTTATTTCAGAATTGAAAAATAAGTTTGTGCAGATTAATGCTGCATTGTAGGCGGCTCCTATGGGGAGAGCAGAAGATGGTCGGCAACACCCTCTTAATAGTTAGTATAGCAATTCAATAACTGGAGGAAGGTGGTAGGAGTTAAACCATTTGCAAAGAAATGTATTAATCACAAATATAAAGAAATTCACTTCTTTTTTTTTTAATGAACCCTTCTGGAATGTCTGATATTGGTAACCAACAGAACACAGAGCGGCAGCATTGTCTGCGTCTGTTAACTCTTTGCTTGCGTGTAGGGTGTGCTTTGCTTATTTACAAACTTGTAATTTCACCTTCACATAATGCAAAGTGGAGGAAACGTGTTACTCTTACTATTTACTAGCACCTTAATAGCTACAGTACTAAGCCTCATCATGTTGTCAGCAGTTTAAAGTAGTGAGACTTCCTGGGTTACTATAAGAATATGTTAGGAAGGGTGGGGAGTCATTTTAATTGCACCCCCTCAAAATAAATAAAATCTTAAACGAACGTGCTCTAGTTTCTGATACTTTCTCAACTTAAATCACTAAGTGCTTCCTTTTTTTTACAGAAAGCAGCAGACATTCTCATGTTTGTAGTAATACTGGGATTATAGGCCTGTAATTCAATGCAGCATCTGCCAGGAACGCCCTTTCCTTTGCCTTCGGAGGATTTGGGTTTAATCTGTGGATGGTTAATGTTTTTGGTTGTTTTCTACGTAAAAACTTTGACAATTAGAAGCTTGCAGTAATAGTTGGTACTAAACCATATTCATTTTCAGTGGTATCTCCCAACTCGTGTACCTTTTTATACCAACATCTAAATTACCGCTTATTGTCCATCAAAGAATGGACCACAAATGATGTATGCCTTCAATATTCTTATGAACATATGTATATATTATTTTTTGTCTGTTACTCAATCACAATTAAAGTGGCTGCAAATAACCAGTTCCTTGTAATTCTTTTGAAACAGATGCTGCACATTCAGGGATTATTAACTTGTACATCTCTTTCTGCTGTAAAACAGATCAAGGGATAGCTATATTGTCAACAACTGGTTAAGTTGCGGTCATGGAGAGAATTGCTCAAGAACTTTAACAGTTTTTATTGGTTAAGTATACAAACAATTTAAAGGTCTGTTTTAGGATGCGTGTATATTCCTTTAAATGTCCCCCCCCCCCCCCCACACCACATCCTTTTCAATTGTGGAAAAGAAAAGTTGGAAGGAAGGGAAAAAAAATAAAAAATCATGGGGCTGTTTCAGTAAAATCCTACGGTCATTTCCTGCAGAAAATACCCACGTGAAATTTGGGAGTTGTGAGAATGTATTAAAGTACTTTAAATAAAGGAGTCTTGGCATTAGCAAGCTATGAAGAAATTAGAACAATTAGTAAGTTATTTAACAATTAATTGCATTTGTTGTTTCCGTCATTTAAAAATAAGGTCCTATCTCGGGCACACGTGAACCGAGGCCAGTGGTGAATAGGTTAAATGTAGCTAATCTACATGTATAAAAAATATATATAATTGGTCAGTTTAAGTGTTTTAAAATATTTTTTAAACAACATTTCCATGGTAAACAAATGTATTGGATGGGTTTTACAATCTGGCAAACTGTTATATCCAAAATACATTAGCCATCCAATTGTTAACTTGGCCAAATAAACAAACAGTAACATATATACATAAGTAACTGATATGCTTTTAATCCAATATTCCCAATAAGAGATCTATATTAATTTAAGGGTAAATTAATCTTCCTAAGGAAGAAAATTACTCAAGTTGTTTAAATATAAATGCTAAGTTGAATTGCCCTTTTACATCTGAGCTGGAGTTAACATTGAACATTTATTACATTTGACAAAAATGCTGCAGGAGGTATGTAATTTTCAGGCTTTTTCATAGCATTACTACTCTGGAAATCAGCTTTATAGAAGGTTCCCCAATATATGCATTAACCAGCAGCATTCGAACACGTACTAACTTCGTAACTGCAAGGAAAAATACGGTTTATCATCAGGAGAATCAGATTGCTTATCCCAATGTCTTATCTAGCCGTCTTATGTCACATTCAATCACTTCCCCCTTTCGATGCTGTTTTAATAAGCGGTGGACACCGTGAAGCTGGCCCTGTACCCAGTGCTTATGTGGCCATTAGGCAGGTAACTCGTCACCTTTGTGTTAAATATCCGGGATGTACGGCACCTTCACACAAACTTCTTCCTTGTGGCTGTGACTCTTTCCATGTACTGAAAGAGTAGGAGAGACATTTCTGAGTTCATACGTTTAGTAAGAACTATAGAATATTGGTATTTTCGTATATATGTTCTGAGCCCTCCTACCTATTCCCAAACACTGCCATATAATCTAAAGTGAAGTATCACATCCGGCCTGACAGCCCGAACAGTGAATTAATCACCTGATCGCTCTGATGAGCAGTCACATGATGCGGAAGTGCCGGAGGGTATGTGGTCACGGAGATGGCACAACCCTCATGCACTGAAAGGGTTAAAGAGTGTGCCTCTCCTAGGACAAGTAAACTGAGGGCAGTGGCATGTTCAATAAAGCAGATTGTCAACGTAAACAAATGGTCTTGGCCTACTACCAATAAGAACCAGCTTTGCAGGTAGCGTCTGCACATCAAAGCGGCAATTCCTGCCATCGTGCCACAATATGTATGTTGCAGCTACAACTTGTAGTGTGGTTAGATTAGCACCTGGTCCCTGTAGGCATATAATTAAGGGGGTTTAAATTAAGAACAGCCATTAATATAACTTTAAATTGACACTAAAACAAGACAGGTGCTATGCTAATGCGTGCGCCCATGTTGAGTTCAGTTAAATAAGTTAAGTATAGACATTTCAGCGCCAGCTGTCAAGTCATTAGATTAACAACCTCTGCCCAAACTGTCTTTTGCACCTATTTTTTACTAACTCTTAACTGGGGGGCTTTTTACGAGTCGTGAACCGGCCATTGGCGCCCACGGAATGAATTAACTCTACGACTCCAGTCAGCCAGGAAACCATTATTGGCTGTTACTATGGGCTAGAGAGCATCATCATTGTGCACTACAGGTCAGGCCCGGCAGATTTTGGCTACTTGTAGAACTTAAAATATCCAATTTTAGGGGATTATTAAATTCCACAAACCGTAACAAAAGACCAAGGCCACTGTGGATGAGTCCAACTCATTTACATTAAGTAAATTCCATATACCCCTGCAAGCTATATTTCTATAGCACTGACCTTGTCATAGCCTTCCATATCTCTGAGCATCTTTATCTCAAAGAGGTTCCCCTCCACAGCCAGCAGAGAGATCTGGGAGTCGCCCAGGATGCTTTGAGGCAGCATGCCCAGCTCCAGACAGTTCTCCTCCAGGCGTAGGACCTTCAGCCGTGGGCAGTGAGAAATCTGCACAGAGATCTGGGATATCTGGGACCAATGAAGGGAAATTAAAAATGGAAACTTGTTGAATGAGCCATGGCCCGGATTGCACAGGTTTCACAGAACATGCTCTGGTAAGAAGCATCTGAGCGGCCATTCACATCAATAGCAGTTCATGCAGAATCAAGAGGCAATACCTTTTATCAAAGCTTAGTGAATCCTGAGCAATGTCTTATATTTCAATCTAGGACCGGAGTGTCCAACAGGTCAGGTTTTAAGGATATCCCTGCTTCAGCACAGGTGGCTCAAAGGGTCAAAGAATGAATGATCCACCTGTGCTGAAGCAGGGACTGATTAAGCCACGTGATGAAGATGGAATATCATGAAAACCTGATCTGTTGGTACCTCTTGAGGACTGGAGTTCCCCTGATCTAGAACAACATTTCCAACAAAAAAAAAATGAACATGCTTCAAGATAAAGCTATTTGGAGTGTGACTATAAACACCCAAAAGTCTAAATAGGTCACTCAATCCCAGCCTGACTTTGCTTCCCAGATATCTAAACAATATTGCTTTTGTATAGAACTTCCGACTGGTTGTTGCTAAAAATTGTGTCTACGTAGACCCAAAGTGAGATAATGACAGCGATCTGTTCAATGGGTTACAAATGGTGATTGATGTCTTTATAGAAGAATTATAATATTCATCCAAGATTGTTTTTGAAACTTTGAACATGTCAATGATTGGAACCCCTCCCCCCCCCAATCTTACATGCTCTGACCATCTCAGTAAGGAAAGCAGTGGCTGTACCTGCCTTAGTGTGTGGAAGCCCCTTATGGAGAAGAGATACAGTAAGACAGCAGAACCCACCATAATATTCAGATTGCACTTACAATCATTTCCAAAATAACATTTTAAAAAACTTTTTTAATAACTGTTTTTAGGGCAACATCAACCTATTTTTAACCTATGAAACAGATCACGTAGTTTGGTCCTACGTTAGATAGGTAAATAAGACGGCCATTCGCATTACATACATGGACCTCAAGGTTTGCGTCACATCATGGTATCTAATCGCCATGTATTATTCTAGTATCATAGAAAAGAAGTGTGATGCCCATCCCTCTGGCTGTGATCCCTCTGTCTGGCTGTGATCCCTCTGTCTGGCTGTGATCCCTCTGTCTGGCTGTGATCCCTCATTGTTCTGCTGACCTGGTTCTGATTCAGGTTTAGTTCTATGGCCTGCAGTCCGACCACCTCATCCGGTATGGCCTGGATCTTATTTTTCGACAGGTCCACCACATCGAGGTGCCTCAGGCTGAAGAGCTGGGTTGGCACCACCCGCAGCTGGTTGCTGGACAGATTTAGGGACTTCAATGCGGAGAGCTGGCCCAAGTCCGCAGGGAGGCGCGTGAGCTGGTTACCGCTCAGATGCAGGGTCTCCAACTTTTTCAGTTTACACAGCTCATCGGGAAGCCTACCTGGCAAGACCGGAGAAATGAAAGTCTTCATTATATATTAATCCCATGATATCCAACGAGGCTGTGTGTGTTTCACAGCGCTCTGGCAGCCGGGAGGGGGGAGGGTCGGGGAGGGGGGGGGGGAGAAAGGGGAGAGGGGAGTAAATCTGCCATTTCTACTCACAATACCATACAATAACGGGCTCTCTCCAGCTTCCTAGTTTTTTTACTTGCTCACCGATATATTTTTATTTTATTTTTAACTATGTTATTCCTCAAACAGGGCCCAACACCTAAATCACTCAATCATGGCTGCCAAGTCAGTTTCACTAGGGGGGGGGATTAATAAAGCTCCGGTTAAGGGTATCGGAGGCCGATTTGCTAAAAATAGCATGGACATGGTACAGTTGACGCCAATCGAGCTCTGATACTAGTTATCGGAGCTTTGTAAATGCCTCCCTGATTGATATCATCAAACCTGAAAAGATCCTTACCAGAGAAGCTCAGAATAAGATTTTGTCGCCTGCGTGGAAACAACCCTGTTCTTCCGGGTGTAGTGGAGAATACATTACAGGCGTGTCCATGTGAACACTTTGTTATTTTAGAAGGCCGAAGGCCAAATTCCAACAATGTAAACTAAACTAAAAACAAGCTAGTTTTGTAGGGAGCTGCAACCTTAAAATACACATCGGGAATAATTCTATTATCTACCGAATTGGCTGCTCAATGGGCATTTTTGTCTGAAAGCGCCTGGATGGGGATTTTCAGCAGGAATAGAACAGCCCTTAGTGAGTTAGTGTCATGGACACTTTCCAATAAAATCATATGAAGCAGGAATTAGATTTTAATACACAGCAGCAGCATCATAACAGCGGCAGCGTGGACGCAGCCTAATTTTGCAAGCGCGGGCTGTTGAAATATGTAAGTACAGCGTCCTAGAGGGGTGATTGAATCAGTGAGAAACCCTATAAAACAGCACTCAGACACATGAGATGTGTGTGAAGTAATACAGGTGAGAGCTAGGATATCCAAATGAAATGGGTGATATGAGGATAATAATTAAAACACTTTTATAGTACCAAAATGTATAAAACACAGGGTGTTAAAAATACCCCAAAGGGCCACGCTACAATGAATGAAGCTTGGGTAGTCAACCCTAAAAAGGGTGGGAATGACTAAGGCAGAGATGCCTGACAAAAATAGGATTGTGAGCCTACTAGGAGGCAGAGTTCCTGAGTAACCCCCCCAACCCCCTCCCACGAGCACTCTACAATTGATATCTATATTAATGACCAATCAGCTAAGTATGTTAAGATAAATGCATATATTTATAGGGTCACTGCAATGCGATGCACAATGCGTGCTAGATATACACAACAAGCCCACCAACTATCATATTGTGGGTGGGAATGTAGGGCAAAGGTTTATGCTTAGTAGCAATAAACACTAAACACACAACACAACACTGGAGTGTTAGTGTGATAGTCCTGCATGAATGGTGAGGAGATAAGAGACCCATACACTAGCAATAACAAAGTATAATACTTGTGTTTGCGAATGGTCTCTCAAAGAAGCTCCTACATATGCTCCCAATGCAGTGTACATATGAAAACAGTAAGCTCAATCCATAATGGAGTCCATGTAATGCTCCAGATGAATGCCCATGGGGTAATTAGCAGCAGCCCCCGACGGCCGTTTCGCTTAAGCGCCTAAGGGTCTGCAAGGGGCCACGGTCAGTGCATATGAGCTGTACAGTATCAGGCAGCGGTGCTATGTCACGACTTGGTGAAAGGAACAGACGTGACGGCTCATTAGCCTATTTCTGTTTCCACGAGGTCACCCACAGCCCTAATGGCCCATCGCTCCCGTCACGTAATGGCCCAGCGCTCCCGTCACGTAATGGCCCAGCGCTCCCGTCACGTAATGGCCCAGCGCTCCCGTCACGTAATGGCCCAGCGCTCCCATTTAACTCTTTCCATTTTACCGGATACCTGTCTATGTTTTACATTTTGGTTTTCATTAAACATATTCCCGTGTGCTCCATGTACTCCCCGCCACGTGCTCCCCCGCCACGTACACCCCCTTACTTCCCCGCCTTGCGTATATAAACATTGCATGAGTAGCATTTGTTGCAATGCATTGTGGGACCCCCTGACCCTAAATGGCGTTAGGGAGCATCTCCTACTCAGCCTGTTGTGGTTTAGCGTCAGACTCCGGAGGATGCCGAATTTTCCCACCAGCTGCGGTAACACCTCTATCTTGTTATTGGAGAGGTCGATTGTCCGTAGGTTTCCTGATAATCTCTGTAGGTCTTCAGGAAACTGTGGTTACAAAAAATAAAAAAGAATAACATGCATTAAAAGGATTACATCATCACACAGTATTAAACAAAATGCAAATAAATACTAATGGCATATTGAGCAATACTGATGCTCACACTTTTCACCTTTATGCACATACATTATTTGCCACAGACCTTTCAGTACGGGTCACAATTAATTAGCCACGAGCTAGTTTGGATTTTTGTAATCCGACACCCCCGAGGCTGCAAACTGTAGCCAATAACATTGCACGAATTGAGGTTGAGGGTGTCGAATTGCAAAACGCTGATATTTATACCATTACCCGACTGGCACAGACCGATGCCATGGTTATCTTTGTATACTACAGTTCTCTAAGCCAGGTCTGGTAATAATGAATACTTATTCTTCATGCCATTTTTGTTTTCACGTAGATAACAGAAGATGTGAAGATTACATCCAAGTTGTACGTTTACAACTGCGGTTTCTTTTGGATCCTTACGAATTTCTTCTTGCTCTATACATTTTCATTATACCCCAAGTTATTACAAGTATATTTCCCTGGTTAAGAATCACTTGGTTCAATAAGTAATCCACTTCTTACCTCAGTTAGTCCCTTTCCCGTCAGCTGGAACACCCCTGTCTTCTGTGCTGTTTCTAAGTGGGCTTTCAAAGCACTGTTCCCCATGCTGTGCGGGTGGGCGGCCTTCCTTATTCCAGCTAACGCTGCCTCCTATCACAGTTCAGTCACTGCACTGTATTCCAGAGTCACCGCGGCTTATACAATTCAATACAGACCTCCTGCTCTATGAAACAAAAGGACATTATTCCAACTGCATGATAACACAGCTCAGCAAACTCTGTGCACATCCCTCACCCTGTGTGACATGATACTACTGTGACACGGCACACCTCCTCCTGCATCTCAGGAGACGATACAAGTATCAGCAACAAAAACGTTGCATCTTGGTGGAAACCATTTCCACAGGGTCAAGTATTCTACTGTTGAAGGAGCTTATTCCACAAGATATTAGCATTGGAGTCGGGAAGGAATTTATTTTTTCCCCTTATGAGACATTGTTGAATAATGTTTCACCAGGGGTTTCTGTTTGCCTTCCTCTGGTTCAATATATTGTAAATACAAATACAGGCATACCCCGCTTTAAGTACACTCACTTTAAGTACACTCGCGAGTAAGTACATATCACCCAATAGACAAACGGCAGCTCACGCATGCACCGGTCAGCACGTCCTGAACAGCAATACCGGCTCCCTACCTGTACTGAAGCTGTGCGCAAGCGGGGAGATTATAGAGCCTGTTACAAATGCGTTATTTACATCAGTTATGCACGTATATGATGATTGCAGTACAGTACATGCATCGATAAGTGGGAAAAAAGTCAGTGCTTCACTTTAAGTACATTTTCGCTTTACATACATGCTCCGGTCCCATTGCGTATGTTAATGCGGGGTATGCCTGTATAGGATAAGTATCCGTCATCTATATTTAATCTAAATTTTGCATTAGGTTGAAATTGGGCCTATGTCTTTTTTCAACCTTATCTACTATGTATTGTGGGTTCTTGGTTGTCAAAATAATAATAATAATATTATTATTAATAGTCTACGTACTTAGCGCTGTACATATTTTTGGAGGCACGAGTCCCAGCTTACAATCTATTTCTTGGTGCCGGGGGCATAGGGAAATATGTTCTTAGGAAACCACAAGATACTTAGTCAGCCCATTAAAAAACAAAAATGAAAGATAGAAGGTATCCTATGATATTAAGGCATCTAAATAATGTTATTCCAGGAAAAATGCAAGTCCTCCGAGCATGGATTCCATTACCTATTGTGGATTTTTATGTTTAATGCACTTGCTGTATTATAACCCCTATATTATTATTATTTATTTTTGTAAAGCACCAAATACATTATAGGTGCTCTAAATATATATATACATGTGCAAGTAAGAATCCGGTCAGTATCTCACTTCTAGGAGCCCTGTAACGGAGATATCCTATTAAAGAAGATTCCGCAAACCCTATTAACTTATAATAGTCTCTCACCTACATGTCATGCACAGCCAAGGAAACAGATTAGAGGCTTCTTAAGAAGCCTTTATAGGTGACTCTGTGCTAATATAATCCCGCTTGCTGCCCTCTGGCAGGAAATTGGTTAAAACTGCAGCAAAGGTTTAATTCGGTCTAATCATGATACTGTGATGCATTCAGAAAAGATAAGATGTAATTTGCAAATGATAAAGTATGTAAGAATGTGTATAATCCTCTAACCCAGTCCCCCACCCCATGTACACCCTTTTTAGTATTTTGTCCCCTACATATGTTTTATTATCACTTATATGTTTGTAAAATTGTTTTCAATAAAATTTAAGTTTAAACAAAAAAAAACTGCAGCAAAGGAAGTTTCCCATAGAAATCAGAAAGCACTTCAGCGCTGCAGGGGAAGGGAGGGGATTTAATTCAGCGCTGCATGTGAAGGGAGGGGATTTAATTCAGCGCTGCAGGGGAAGGGAGGGGATTTAATTCAGCGCTGCAGGGGAAGGGAGGGGATTTAATTCAGCGCTGCAGGGGAAGGGAGGGGATTTAATTCAGCGCTGCAGGGGAAGGGAGGGGATTTAATTCAGCGCAGCAGGGGAAGGGAGGGGATTTAATTAAGCGCAGCAGGGGAAGGGAGGGGATTTAATTCAGCGCTGCAGGGGAAGGGAGGGGATTTAATTCAGCGCTGCAGGGGAAGGGAGGGGATTTAATTCAGCGCTGCAGAGGAAGGGAGGGGATTTAATTCAGCGCTGCAGGTGAAGGGAGGAGATTTAATTCAGCGCTGCAGGGGAAGGGAGGGGATTTAATTCAGCGCTGCAGGGGAAGGGAGGGGATTTAATTCAGCGCTGCAGGGGAAGGGAGGGGCTTTAATTCAGCGCTGCAGGGGAAGGGAGGGGATTTAATTCAGCGCTGCAGGGGAAGGGAGGGGATTTAATTCAGCGCTGCAGGGGAAGGGAGGGGATTTAATTCAGCGCTGCAGGGGAAGGGAGGGGATTTAATTCAGCGCTGCAGGGGAAGGGAGGGGATTTAATTCAGCGCTGCAGGGGAAGGGAGGGGATTTAATTCAGCGCTGCAGGGGAAGGGAGGGGATTTAATTCAGCGCTGCAGGGGAAGGGAGGGGATTTAATTAAGCGCAGCAGGGGAAGGGAGGGGATTTAATTCAGCGCTGCAGGGGAAGGGAGGGGATTTAATTCAGCGCTGCAGGGGAAGGGAGGGGATTTAATTCAGCGCTGCAGGGGAAGGGAGGGGATTTAATTCAGCGCTGCAGGGGAAGGGAGGGGATTTAATTCAGCGCAGCAGGGGAATGGAGGGGCTTTAATTCAGCGCTGCAGGGGAAGGGAGGGGATTTAATTCAGCGCTGCAGGGGAAGGGAGGGGATTTAATTCAGCGCTGCAGGGGAAGGAAGGGGATTTAATTCAGCGCTGCAGGGGAAGGGAGGGGATTTAATTCAGCGCTGCAGGGGAAGGGAGGGGATTTAATTCAGCGCAGCAGGGGAAGAGAGGGGATTTAATTCAGCGCTGCAGGGGAAGGGAGGGGATTTAATTCAGCGCTGCAGGGGAAGGGAGGGGATTTAATTCAGCGCTGCAGGGGGAGGGGATTTAATTCAGCGCAGCAGGGGAAGGGAGGGGATTTAATTCAGCGCTGCAGGGGAAGGGAGGGGATTTAATTCAGCGCTGCAGGGGAAGGGGGGGATTTAATTCAGCGCTGCAGGGGAAGGGAGGGGATTTAATTCAGCGCTGCAGGGGAAGGGAGGGGATTTAATTCAGCGCTGCAGGGGAAGGGAGGGGATTTAATTCAGCGCTGCAGGGGAAGGGAGGGTATTTAATTCAGCGCAGCAGGGGAATGGAGGGGATTTAATTCAGCGCTGCAGGGGAAGGGAGGGGATTTAATTCAGCGCTGCAGGGGAATGGAGGGTATTTAATTCAGCGCTGCAGGGGAAGGAAGGGGATTTAATTCAGCGCTGCAGGGGAAGGGAGGGGATTTAATTCAGCGCTGCAGGGGAAGGGAGGGGATTTAATTCAGCGCTGCAGGGGAAGGGAGGGGATTTAATTCAGCGCTGCAGGGGATGGGAGGGGATTTAATTCAGCGCTGCAGGGGAAGGAAGGGGATTTAATTCAGCGCTGCAGGGGAAGGGAGGGGATTTAATTCAGCGCTGCAGGGGAAGGGAGGGGATTTAATTCAGCGCTGCAGGGGAAGGGAGGGGATTTAATTCAGCGCTGCAGGGGAAGGGAGGGGATTTAATTCAGCGCAGCAGGGGAAGGGAGGGGATTTAATTCAGCGCTGCAGGGGAAGGGAGGGGATTTAATTCAGCGCAGCAGGGGAAGGGAGGGGATTTAATTCAGCGCTGCAGGGGAAGGGAGGGGATTTAATTCAGCGCTGCAGGGGAAGGGAGGGGATTTAATTCAGCGCTGCAGGGGAAGGGAGGGGATTTAATTCAGCGCTGCAGGGGAAGGGAGGGGATTTAATTCAGCGCTGCAGGGGAAGGGAGGGGATTTAATTCAGCGCTGCAGGGGAAGGGAGGGGATTTAATTCAGCGCAGCAGGGGAAGGGAGGGGATTTAATTCAGCGCTGCAGGGGAAGGGAGGGGATTTAATTCAGCGCTGCAGGGGAAGGGAGGGGATTTAATTCAGCGCAGCAGGGGAAGGGAGGGGATTTAATTCAGCGCTGCAGGGGAAGGGAGGGGATTTAATTCAGCGCTGCAGGGGAAGGGAGGGGATTTAATTCAGCGCAGCAGGGGAAGGGAGGGGATTTAATTCAGCATTGAAGGGGAAGGGAGGGGTTTGCTCACTCATTTTCCAACAAGGAGCATTGTATATTGATGAGCGTGTGTTTATACATTCATCCAGACTAGGGGTGGCTAACTCCAATCCTCAAGGGCCACCAACAGGTCAGGTTTGAAGGATATCCCTGCTTCAGCACACGTGGCTCAATCGGTGGCTGTCATTGACAGCCACCTGTGCTCACGCAGGGATATCCTTAAAACCTGACCTGTTGGTGGCTCAAGACAGGCGTTGGCTCACCTGATCCAGACTTATATGGCTTCTCATTCGCAGACAAAACAACTGAAACTAGGCAAAAATATTGTTGCCAGATAGGAAATGTTTAATTTGTGTTTTGCATGACCCCGCAGCGCTCTAAACCACACAAAAAGGCATCCGGAGAATCATTCCTAACAAGGGTTTCCCCCTTTCTTCCCGAGGTGTAGAGGGGGAATTAAGGAGAGTTTAGTGACTTTTGTGCCCACTCGCCACCCACAACTTTAATAGTCATACTCGTCTGCTTTATATTGTAGCATGTTCAGTTACAGAGGAGGATGACAGCGTTCTGAATATACATTTGTGAAGGCGCAGTCCCAATGTACACTGAGGTTGTAAAGAAGGCAGCCCGTGACTCAGCATCTCTCCCATTGTGTTTTCACTTTGTTTTATTGCTTTCCAAACTTGGGTCTGGAGTCACCAAAAATAACATCAATAATTCTCAAATCATGTTGACTAGAATTTTACATTAAAAAAAAATGTTCAAAGTTTTACCGAGTGCAAAAGCACAGGAACAAGGTATTTAGCCAAGTTGTGAAGTACTAGGTTTTATTTTAACCCCTTAGAGGTCAAAGATGGATTCGATCCTCTGTCTGGAAAGTTGTTGTGAACACACGCAGAGATACAGGCCCTGTTATGGGGTGCCGGTATCCCTCTGCATTGCTTAGATTCGATCCCACAGAATTTTAACATGGCGGGTGTACCGGCACCTCATAACAGGGCCTGTAACTTGGGAAGTAGGGGGTCCCCGGACCTGAAATCAATGTGGTTCCGCTCCGGAGACCCCCTGCTACAAAACTGTAATTTTAGAATTTTAATAAAACCCCCGCGATCGCCTGTGAGAGGCGCGCAGTTAGAGTGACTGATTCAGACTCTCTTTCTGCGCGTCTATTACACAAAGGCAGATGCCGGTAGCATTCACACAGCAGGGGTCTCTGCTTTGGGCATCTAATGCGCCGCGGTCATTTCTTTAAACACAGCGAGCTTTGTCCCCGTTGTGATCCCGGTTTCCCGCATTAATTACCGCGTTGTGTTCGAATAACGGCCGCTGCTTCAGTACCTCCCTACCTACAGTATATATACAATAAATGGTGCGTTAAAATCTCCCCTAACCAGCGGGTCATTATCAGGATTAGCTGAAGGTTCGGAGCTTCAACCACTGGCAGCTGCTTTTATTAGGTGTGTATTGCCCTATACTTTGCAAGAGCTGAGCTGCTGTACACATTGCAACTTCGGAGAAGCTGCCGGCGCGCGGTTCTGCGGGTGACAGTTGCGACTTTACGTTGTAGTGTCAGTAGAAGGGGGAGCTAGTCCCGGGACTCAGAGATGGATACAGTGACATTAATGTAAGGAGATGTAAATAAATTGTTTAAAGTGCCAAGTTTTCCTCCTGCCTCTCCTGAGGAATTAGGCTGCGTCCATACAGCCTTCGTCTGCGCAGAGGCGTGTGCGTGACATCACCCGCGTGAAGCGGGTGGGCTTTCAGGACATGGTAGATGTGCCATCGAGGGGCGTGTCTGTGACGTCACAGAGCTGGTTCGTGCTCATCGGACAAACCACTCACGGGACCTGCCCGTCGCGCCGAGAAATGAGTTAACTGATTCCTCACGCAACGCGCGCCTCCTCCTGCTGTCGCGCCCACGCAATGAATGCCTTATGGCAATGTGATCGCGCCACGTGGGAACGTCTCTGCGCGGTCTCTGGCAACATGGACGACGCCTTAAGGCGAAGGTTTCCTGCCTGTTATCTGGAGAATTGTAATAGATTTGTGGAACGGTGACGGGGGCCTACCGTTACAGTACATAGCAAACAGGTACAGTTATCGGGTTTGTGTCCCCGGAGTCACTCCTGACCTCAGATTCATACGCACCCTATATGAAGTTTCAAACACGAACCCACCACCTCTACTATACTTAGATTGTAAGCTCTCTGGGGCAGGGGCTTCCTTTGCTTTGTGTTATTTACCTGTTGCACTTATCCCCATCACTTATGTACTTACCTTACATTGTAATGACTGTAAAGTGCTATATACATTACCCCTCCTCCCCCTTATATACATTACATTATACCCCCCTCTCTCTCCCCCCCTCTTTTGCATACATTGTTAGGACAAGTCCTGTGGGAGGTATCTGTATACACATTCCTACCTGTGGCTCCAGACACTGAGTCCTGAGTACCAGGAAAACTTCCTACACATCCCCAGCAATCAGAATAATATAATTCGCTAAGCATGCAGCGCCCACCGGTAACAGCTGCTCCCAGCGCAGCCCAGGAGAACCGTCACAAAACCGGAAACCGCTCCACCTATGCCTCCACTGATTGTGGTTGCCACACCCAACATGGCGGCATGATCCATCTGCGCTATTCGACTCACACAATATGGCAGCCGCCCGGTCGAAGTACTGTTTTGACACACACAGTATGGCGCGGGGGTACGGGTAGCCTACTGGGTCATAACCCAGCGTCAAGACCGCCTCGCTGATTGGTTGTGAGGTGTGAACGCTGTCAGATCGGTTATTAGCGCCCCTCGGTCCCGTCCACCTGTCGTCCCCCCCCCCATATACCGCCATCCGATGGCGGCGAATCCCTGGGATCCGGTGCAGCCCACGGCAGCCGCCCTGCTCCTAGAGAAGTGCCTGGGATCCGGGGTCCTGACCAAGGTAATGTGCCGGGATAGATTGCAAGCTCTGCGGCCTATATCTGATTAACCAGCATGTATCCGCATCCAAAGGAGCGCTGAATGCAGGGCCTTATATAGTGTGTATCTATAGTGTGTCCTCACAGCACAGGCTCCTTCATTCCTCTGTATGGATGTGTGATACATTATAGTTTTAAGCAGAAATCTGATTTATTTATTAATGTGCCCAATAAATATCACTGTACTTCCTGCCTCTGCCAGGGTGGAACAGCTTTATTTGTTGTCTCTTGCACTGAATGATTGAAGCTTGGTTAATTAGATCACATAGGACTGATGACATTATTAGCACCTAAAAAAAGAAATCTAATATATATATATTTATTTTTTATGGAAGGAAAATATTCCTGTTATACCTGAATTTTTTATACATTTCTAAAAATAAATACTAGAGTTTTCTAGGTAATGTTATTTGTATGTACAGGCGGTCCTCGGTTATCCAACAGAATCCGTTCTGGAAGTAGCGTTGGATAGTGAAACCGTTGTAAAGTGAGTCCCATGTTAATCAGTGGCGGTGAGCGTTGGATAACGCATTCCGGCGTCGAAAAACGGCCCATAGGGTTGCATTGTAAAACGTTGGATATGCCATTCGTTGGATAACGAAGACTACCTGTACAGAACTGTAGGAACCCCTTGCTTACTAATTCTCACACGTGATGGGGGCCTGCGGCACACTCAATCTTTCTTTTTTTACATTAACCAGGAGATACTGGACTGTACACGACAAGAGTCCTCGTGTTTTAGCCACGTGGGAGAACTGGAGCGGATATCTGACATCAAGGCGGAAATAAACCAAGTGAGTCCTTTCCCACTTAATTATGTTGTAAAACCAGTTTCCTTATGCTGGAGAATATTCGAGCCCCTTCGTTGGAATGGGTTGAAGTTGTTCTTTAGTGCTAGGAAGAAGTAGGGAGTACAGAGGCATGTTTCCAAGTCTCCGTAACTATATCAACCAGTCACAGGATGGACCCAATCTCAAGGACACTGGTGCTTAAACTCAGTCCTCAAGAACCCCCAACAGGCCAGGTTTTAAGGATATCTCTGCGTCAGTACAGGTGGCCGTGTCATTTTGATTGAGTCGCTGACGTGGGGATATCCTTTATAACCTGGCCTGTTGGTAGCCCTTGAGGACTGAGTTTGAGCACCACTGCTCTAGGCGCAGATATCCCAACTTCCACCCAAGTGGCTCAATCAAAATGACACAGCCACCTGTACTGACGCATGGATATCCTTTAAACCTGGCCTGTTGGGGGTTCTTGAGGACTGGAGTTAGGAACCACTGCAATAGACCATATGATGGTAGAGTTTGAGGGCCCCTATTCTATCAACTCTGAAGCTGCCGTGTGGCATTTATAGAATTAACCCCTTAGCGAGCTTTAGGTACCTTGGGCTTGATGTATGAAAGGCAAAATTTAGGGGCAAGGCTGTTATTTTGTCGCAAGTTCTTGGTGTATTAATCTTAGTTGCGCCATTTCCAGGCATGTCTGCGTCTGTGACGGGATGAGGTATTTATGGTATTTAAGTGGGAGCGGTTAGAGCGGATTTACATTCCCATACTGGCGCAGGCATATGTATTAAGAAATGTGTGGCTTATGTTGTAGTTGGGTTTTTATAGCGCAGATTACCAACACGGTATGTGTCAAATCCTCCAAAAGTAGAAATACTTTTCATAAATATGTCGCGTTTGAGTCAGGAAAAAAATGCTAATAATTTTTCCCGCAAATGTGTCAGCGCGGACCACTTTCTTCATATATAGACCCCTTAGTTCCAATCACGATCTTCTGAGTCACTAGGGGGGGTATTTTCCTTCTGTTTCTTTGCCATGGCTCCATACCCTTCTGCCTCTCGCTGCACTGTGTCTCTCCTTCTGCCTCTCGCTGCACTGTGTCTCTCCTTCTGCCTCTCGCTGCACTGTCTCTCCTTCTGCCTCTCGCTGCACCGTGTCTCTCCTTCTGCCTCTCGCTGCACTGTGTCTCTCCTTCTGCCTCTCGCTGCACTGTGTCTCTCCTTCTGCCTCTCGCTGCACTGTGTCTCTCCTTCTGCCTCTCGCTGCACTGTGTCTCTCCTTCTGCCTCTCGCTGCACCGTGTCTCTCCTTCTGCCTCTCGCTGCACCGTGTCTCTCCTTCTGCCTCTCGCTGCACCGTGTCTCTCCTTCTGCCTCTCGCTGCACCGTGTCTCTCCTTCTGCCTCTCGCTGCACCGTGTCTCTCCTTCTGCCTCTCGCTGCACTGTGTCTCTCCTTCTGCCTCTCGCTGCACTGTGTCTCTCCTTCTGCCTCTCGCTGCACTGTGTCTCTCCTTCTGCCTCTCGCTGCACTGTGTCTCTCCTTCTGCCTCTCGCTGCACTGTGTCTCTCCTTCTGCCTCTCGCTGCACTGTGTCTCTCCTTCTGCCTCTCGCTGCACTGTGTCTCTCCTTCTGCCTCTCGCTGCACCGTGTCTCTCCTTCTGCCTCTCGCTGCACTGTGTCTCTCCTTCTGCCTCTCGCTGCACTGTGTCTCTCCTTCTGCCTCTCGCTGCACTGTGTCTCTCCTTCTGCCTCTTGCTGCACTGTGTCTCTCCTTCTGAGGCCTCGTTCAGGGTGCCAGAGGCAGGAGTTGGAGGGCGGGCGTTCGCGTGTGTGATCGGCAGTCTGCTGGGCGATGTGTGCACATCATCACCAGCAGACTTTTTCAAGAGTGGAGGAGGCGGGGCTACAGACAGCAGCTTAGGGATCGGTGTTGCTGTCTTGAAATAATTTTCAAGAATGATTTCATTGGCTGCCGAGGTCCCAGTGACGCTGCTGCAGGTTCAAAAAACAACTTGGGTTGTTTATTGAAACTGTAGCCAGCGTCAACTCCGTACTTCGGAGACAGGGAAGCTGCTACCCTGACAACCACAATTCACTTTCAATACATTGTTTCGGATGGCCGCCCGCACGTAAGCACGCCCTCCCTCCGAAGCCAGCACCCTGAACGAGGCCTAAAGCAGCGTGGCAGTTCTATACTGAAGATGTACCTGTTTATTTCCCATGTGCTTTACAGAAGAGCCTGGAGTTAAGCCTAAGGGCTCGTTCAGGGTGCCAGCTGAGGATTCGGAGGGAGGGCGTGAGGGAGGCAGTGCGGGAGTTTGCTGGGCGACATGTGATTATCCCCCAGCAGACTTTTCAGCGTTGGGGAGGGGGCGGGGCTACAGACTGCAGGGTAAGTATCCAAGTTGCAGTCATGAAATCATTCTGAAGAATGATTTCATTGGCTGCCTTGGTCCCTGTGACGCTGCTTCAGCTCCAAAAAACGAAATTTTCGTTTACTGAAGCTGTAGTCAGCGGCAACTCCTGGCTTCGGAGGCAGGGCAGTTGCTACCCTGACAACAAGTATTCAAATTGAATACTTTGTTGCTCACGGCAGCACGCACGTCAGCACGCCCTCCCTCTGAAGCCAGCACCCTGAACGAGGCCTAAAGCAGCGTGGCAGTTCTATACTGAATATGTACCTGTTTATTTCCCATGTGCTTTACAGAAGAGCCTGGAGTTAGAACTGCTGAGACTGGAGCAGGAGACGGCAGATGTTGCACATCCCTTATTCCTCAGTAAGTAGATGACTGGACTTTGCAGTAATGCCCAGTGTGATCAAAGCAGCAGCTTCTACTCAAATACCCCATCTTATCTTTCAAAAAGAAATATGATCTACTACTACTACTTCTACTACTACGTAAACCCCTCCATTCTCCCAAAGCTCAGTCTAATTAATGACCAGTCCTGTTATTAGAACCACCAGCACACATCTCTGGCCGGCCTGCCCTCTTGTTTGGATTTTCTCTCCATTCTTGCATCTCACACTAACTGCTGATAGGATCTATTGCTGTAGGGTAGAGGCAGAAGAATTAGAATTTCAAAGCCCTTAAGATATATTTAGTAGAGCTCTGTATCACTTGGAAGAGGTGAATATCGCTTTGTATTGCAGCACATTTATTTTCTATGGGAACCTTAAACATGAAACACAAGGTGAAGCATCGCTCTGTACAGCTAATGTATGCAGAGAAACCTACAGTATGCATGCATGAGAACTAGGAGTGTTTCTTATGGGCCCTATCCATAGCTCCGAGTGCATGCTTGTTATTTGTATGTATATCTTTATTTATGTATAACACAGAGTGCATGCTTGTTATTTGTATGTATATCTTTATTTATGTATAACACAGAGTGCATGCTTGTTATTTGTATGTATATCTTTATGTATAACACAGAGAGCATGCTATATATACTACTGGCAGTGCAGTTACTGGTGCTCCGTGTGACTGCCACAGGTGGAACGGCTGTCACACGAGGCTCCTGCCTCTGTCAGTGGGACATTGATAGATTACTTCTTTATTCCTTTGTGGCAATTACAGGCCAGAAATGTCAGGCCCTGCAAGCAATGAACATCCACCTCGAAGCCGTGCTTAAGGAGAAGCGGACACTGAGACAGAGACTGGCAAAGCCATTGTGCCAGGAGAACCTGCCTATTGAATCTTCGTACCACAGGTAACATGCAGAGTATATACTGCTCTAGTGTAGTCTAACAATATCCACCTCCTTTCCACATGCCCTGCTCCAGTGCAGTGCATGGCTATATGTAACTCCGTCCCGCTGTCATCTCATCTTATCAGGGAAAGATGCTTCATACCACACTAACCTTTTAACAATGCTCTCTGTAAATGAAATGCAACCTGTGTGATGAACGGAAATGTAAGCATAAGCCCCATACATACTCTGGTCCTATGTGACATGCATAAATGCATGCTAAGCAGCTTCTGTGTATACGTTTACTAAGTAGTGTTCTGCCATAGGACACCTTCCAGACCTGGAAGACACGTTACAATCTGTTGACTTTAATGAGCTGTAAGGTGTCTTATGGCTGAAGAGAAGACTGCTTAGTAAATATGGCCCTATATCCAGACAGTCTGTGCGTGAGTCTGTGCGGGTGTGAGTCTGTGAGGGCGGCTGTGAGTGTGCGTGAGTCTGTGAGGGCGGATGTGAGTGTGCATGAGTCTGTGCGGGCGGGCGTGAGTCTGTGAGGGCGGGCGTGAGTCTATGAGGGCGAGCGTGAGTCTGTGAGGGCGGGCGTGAGTCTGTGAGGGCGGGCGTGAGTCTATGAGGGCGAGCGTGAGTCTGTGAGGGCGGGCGTGAGTCTGTGAATGAGACATCTGTTGGACATCGGCAAGGCCTTAGCCATAGTAGGCGCGTCAGACCTGGAAATAGGTTAGCGCGGCTGTCGCCTGAGCGATGCGTGTCTTCTGTTGACACGCGCGACGGAGAGGATTGGCCGTGACGTCACCTGGCTAAACAATTAAGGTTCGCCCTCATTGGTTCAAACAGCTCACGTGACGCGGCCATCGCGTGAAAAATCAAATGGGTTTGTCTCCTGCAAATCCTGTCGCGCGCCGTGCGGCCGGAAAGGTTCAAGTAAATGCATTTGTTTGTGCCGCTTGCGGTGTCACGCCCACTATGGCCGCGGCATGGCAAGGATTCCATTTAGAAAAGTTTCATGTTTATCTTTGGTTCCTATGCAGCATTTTATTTTTATTTCTTAAAAATTCATATCATTTAATCTGAACGGCATTTTCATTCCCATCTTTTGTAACCCCTTCCCTGCCAGAGTCCTGCAGAGCCTCGCTGTGTAACCCCTTCCCTGCCAGACTTGCTTTGTAATGCATTGAAAGAAATAGCAAACATTTCTTGAAATACAAAATAGCAATATATAAATTATGCCAACAACATCAAGTATCAAAGAAGAACATCCCTCTTATAGATATGTATTACAAAATCAACTTGCATAGGATGACAAGCCCGCGTATCGGAGACGTTTCCGGATCCTTTGTCAAGAATCTCTTAAATATAGTTTTCCTGCGATACTAATGTTATTTGCATAATTTATATATGGCTATTTTTGTATTTCCATACATTTGTGCTGTATTTTCTTTTTCTTCTCCCTCCCTCCTCATTTCTCATATAATTAGTACCTTGGGGAATGGGCAGCGTCCCCTTCTCTTATACTGCTTTTTATGTTGATATTCTGGTACCAGTGAAAGCTGCTACTTTCTGTACATTACCAATTATATATTATTTATCCAATATATTTTCCGTGCTTTAAAAAGATTTTTCTAATGTTTATAGATATGAATATCTATTTTTCTTATTGAATTTGTAAGTACTGTGAACAATATTTTCGCAGCACTGAGTAAAATGGCTGTAAAAGGAGTTTAGCACAGACAGCGACAGTCCGTGACCGCAGGCTCACTTTGCTTCTGTCCAGGTTTCTTGCTGAACTGTTAACGCTGGCTGTGAATTTCATTGAGAAACTGGAAGTCTATCTGCAGACCATCCAGACAATTCCCGGGATACCAGACCGTGCTAATAAAATGGTAAGCTCAATTGCATCCAGTCCCCAGGGAGAAAGGGAGTGATCCCCGAAGAATGATCGTAGGAGCCATTACCTGTGATTACACTTTGTTCTATTTAATATTTGTTTAAATAAAGCGTGGGCTCGCCCCTCTGTTTTAGTTTTTCCATGCTGACCGCTGCTGAGAATTTGACACCTCAATCTATGAACTGCTCTCACATTGGTGCATTAGGATTGGGGCGCTCACTCCAGTCCCCCCCCCAGGTTAGGTTTTGAGAATATCCCAGCTTCAGCACAAGTGGCTCAATTTGAGTCACCTATGCTGAAGCAGGGGCTGATTGAGCCACCTGTGCTGAAGCAGGGATATACTGAACCTGACCTGTTGGGGGGTGGGGGGGGCTTGAGGACTGGAGTTGAGTGCCCCTTCATTAGACTGTTATTGCTACCTACAAGAGAAGGGCAAAGTGGCTTGTTGACCCCCCTCCTATACCCGCAGTGATGCGCCATGGTTTGGTTTCAGGATAATGCTCTGGTGAGAATGGAGTCGCTGGAGGCCGAGATGGAGGAGCTGGCTGAGCAGATCCTGAAGTGGAGAGAGCAGCAAAAGGGTCTGCTCGAGGGCACCTTCCAAAGCCGCGCAGGAGCGGGTTCCAGCTCTATAAACGCAGCGACCTCATACTTATCTATCGAAAACCTCCACCATTAACAGTCCAGCTTCTTCTTATGCATTATATTGTCCGTAGGCTCAGCGGTATCTATCTCTTATGATAAGAGTGAGCCCAGTGTACATGATTCTTGGATATAGGGAGTACTGTAAGTAAGATCCACTTGCATATTAGGCAGGTGTAATGTGTGGGAAGGGAAAGTATCCAATGGCGCCTATATATAATACACTTAAAGGATATATGAAAACCAAGCCTGTTGGCTGATGGACGTAACTCCTCACGTTGTGCTTAAAGAAAAGAGAAAGCACAACACATAGCGTAATACTGAAACTATATACACACAACACTTAACAATACATATAACAGCTGAGAAGTTGATAGGTGAAATATGTAATTTAAAACATTTAATATCAATTATAAATAATATATAATATACATGGACATACAATAAACAGTTATTCTAATAAAAATGATGATAAGGTACTCTGCACCACCGATGGAGATAGTAGCAATGCCTACTCACCAGATGGAGTAGGTAAGTAAGCAGTGGATAAATTTGAGAGTATCCCCTCTCCTTTCTTGAGGCTGCTCCCTGCTGGCTGACGTCTCTGGAATCATGCGGTTGTAAGTCTTCATGCGGGTGCTTCCGCAGCTCGCTTGGACAGCCGCCCAGATGGTATAGAACGGCAACAGCTGATTGTGTACGCTGTCGGCATCAGCAGATCAGTGGGCCCACAGCGGACGTGGACTCAGCGGCAGCAGCCACCCCAGCACGCCGTCGGTATCGGCGGGCTGACTGGTCAGCCGCAAACGTAGATGGTACAAAGCGTGGGGATACTATCACAAAGTGCAGAGTACTAAAAAACGCCACCCTACGCGTTTCGAAAGGCTCTCTGCTTTCTTCCTCAGGGGTTTGTAAAATATGGTGTCCGACAAGGTCCCTTAAATACAAAGTCTGTAATTTAAAGGGATAGTTTCCACCTGCAGTTCAAAGCACTTACGCAATAAGCACAAAGAGAAAGTTCTTGGATTTATCATGCACATGCGCATTGAATTGTTCCTTTAAATTGTATAAAGTGCTGCTGCAAATTGTTATACTCAGCTGTTACAATAAACAAACAATTTAGACATAGACTCATTTTGACACATGACAATAAAACAACATATATAATTACAAATAATGATACATTGGTGCATATATAAAATTACTTAACTATGTGAATAATAGATAGGATGTATCAGTAATTGATACAGCCAATCTGTAACCTATTAATTTTAGTGATTCTGTGATGTACTATAAACTGTGAGTGTACTGTGTATTGAATTAGATTTATAAACTATGTGATTAATTACAAAATATTTAAACAGTGTTCAAACAATTTTAAAAATTGTTTGAACACTGTTTAAATATTTTGTAATTAATCACATAGTTTATAAATCTAATTCAATACACAGTACACTCACAGTTTATAGTACATCACAGAATCACTAAAATTAATAGGTTACAGATTGGCTGTATCAATTACTGATACATCCTATCTATTATTCACATAGTTAAGTAATTTTATATATGCACCAATGTATCATTATTTGTAATTATATATGTTGTTTTATTGTCATGTGTCAAAATGAGTCTATGTCTAAATTGTTTGTTTATTGTAACAGCTGAGTATAACAATTTGCAGCAGCACTTTATACAATTTAAAGGAACAATTCAATGCGCATGTGCATGATAAATCCAAGAACTTTCTCTTTGTGCTTATTGCGTAAGTGCTTTGAACTGCAGGTGGAAACTATCCCTTTAAATTACAGACTTTGTATTTAAGGGACCTTGTCGGACACCATATTTTACAAACCCCTGAGGAAGAAAGCAGAGAGCCTTTCGAAACGCGTAGGGTGGCGTTTTTTAGTACTCTGCACTTTGTGATAGTATCCCCACGCTTTGTACCATCTACGTTTGCGGCTGACCAGTCAGCCCGCCGATACCGACGGCGTGCTGGGGTGGCTGCTGCCGCTGAGTCCACGTCCGCTGTGGGCCCACTGATCTGCTGATGCCGACAGCGTACACAATCAGCTGTTGCCGTTCTATACCATCTGGGCGGCTGTCCAAGCGAGCTGCGGAAGCACCCGCATGAAGACTTACAACCGCATGATTCCAGAGACGTCAGCCAGCAGGGAGCAGCCTCAAGAAAGGAGAGGGGATACTCTCAAATTTATCCACTGCTTACTTACCTACTCCATCTGGTGAGTAGGCATTGCTACTATCTCCATCGGTGGTGCAGAGTACCTTATCATCATTTTTATTAGAATAACTGTTTATTGTATGTCCATGTATATTATATATTATTTATAATTGATATTAAATGTTTTAAATTACATATTTCACCTATCAACTTCTCAGCTGTTATATGTATTGTTAAGTGTTGTGTGTATATAGTTTCAGTATTACGCTATGTGTTGTGCTTTCTCTTTTCTTTAAGCACAACGTGAGGAGTTACGTCCATCAGCCAACAGGCTTGGTTTTCATATATCCTTTAAGTGTATTATATATAGGCGCCATTGGATACTTTCCCTTCCCATACTATTGTTCTGACCAGGGGGTCAGTTTTTGTATCCTAGGCAGCCCCTTATACATGCTTTGCCATTTGTATGTAGGGTGATATACACTTTGTCACTATATTGTGGTTAGCGCTGCCTGTGTTGTTGTTTTAGGTGTAATGTGTATATTATCAGTTTCTCAAAAGAACTCTTGATAAAGTGTTTTTGAACTTAAAGCAGCAAAACGGCTTGCATTAGATTTTTTTTTTTTTTTTTTTAGGATTGAAGCAGGGGGTCTCCGGAGCTGACCTGTGTTCATTTCAGCTACGGGGACCCCCTGCTTCCAGAAAGATGGGGGTGCAGGTATCTCTGCAGCCAGGGAACTTTGTGTGCCTACCGAAATGGCGGCTTAAATGTCCTGCATCACGCAGGCCAATAGGAAGGTGTGACGTCATCCCATGCGGCTTCCTATTGGCAGCGTGAACTGGACATTTAAACTCCAGATACCAGGACCCCCTACAGAGGTAAGCATCTCATGAAGCAGGGGGTCCCACAGCTGAAATTTACATATTGCCGCTCCGCAGACCCCCTGCTTGAAACCTAGAATGGAAAAAAAACACGTGCGAGGTGTTTTGCTGCTTTAAAATGTAAGCTAAACCCACCCTATGAATTGTATTACTAAATTTTATTATAAGCTGCAATTACTTCAGTGGAAACAAAGACTTGGGTGTTTTATTTACTAATGTGCTATGGCTATTATTGATTAACAGCCATTTACTTGTACCGCATTTAGCAGTTGACACTTTAACGAATAAACGCCTTTATAACCAGTGTGAAAACATATGACCAAGACGGAATGGAGCCTTGTGACTGGGTAATAGCACCACCAATGCAGGTAGATGCAAAGTGTGCGTAACATCTGTATATCTGTGGCTTATGCTCAGCCGGACACGCCAACGTTGTATCTCTGCAACATGTTTTATTTTGTATATAACTATTTGTAATAAAGTGTAATGAAGCACCGATATTTCCTTGTTTATTTTTCCATTTTTAGAGTTTCAAAAGTACTTCAATATTTCTTTATTTTTAAACACATTGCTCCAGTCAAGTAAAGCCTGAGAAATAAAACATTTAGCATATTTAAAAAGCAGGTCCCCAAAGAGCTGCCCCTTGCAGTGGTGCCTGGCGGGGTGATGTTGATAAGTCTTCTCCCTCACACTTCTATTTCAGAGGAAGGTTCGGGGGCCAGTCTGCTCCCCTGGGTCAGTCTCGGGTTATAACGCCACATGTCTTTCTTCTGTCCCAGGTGAGCCGCTCTGCCGACTCCCTCAGTACGATATGGGGGCGATTTGACGGTTTTCTGGGAAATGGGTCTTGATTCACTCTCTGAAAGTGCCTAAAATGTACATAATTATTTCAACATTGTAGGCACAGCTTGCAGCTAAGGAACAAAGGCATTTATCTGATGGCAGTATTGTACTTTCCAACACAAATTAACGTTTTACTAGAACTCCAGAAGAGCTACTAAAATTGTGCTTGGTCTACAGCATAAAACTTATCATGAAAGGTTGAAAGACCTCAACATGTACAGCTTGGTGGCGAGAAGGGAGAGGTGGGGGGATAATATGATAGAAACTTTCAAATCAACGGTACAGGAGGGAAGCATATTACAGAGACCATTACTAGAACAACAAACGCTAAAAGCCCCAGTGTTACACCCAACGTGACGAATTATACAGTTACATACTTATCTGTTTATCTTCCCATAAGCAAGATGTCAATGTTCCAAAATTGACAAACGGGGTTCAGTTGATAATAGTAGTTTATTTAAATACATAATATAGTATGATCATACTCATTCAAAAGTCTACAAGTCCACTCTCTCTGCCAGTGAGTGTCCAGGCAGCCTCTTTATACATTCTTGGTACCTTTGTCTAAAACAGTTACTAGGCAGATTATACTAACCACTCCTTAATTCTTAAACCAATCATATTACAGCTCATTAAACCTGGTTAGAACTAGCCTCAAAACAACTATGAATAGGTACCTGGTACTCACTATCACAAGAATATGGGCGTTACTTTAGACACATTCACAAATCAACTTAGGAGCGAAATCTCTCATTTACACACCACATACATTCTTTAACACAAAATGGAAACAAGACAATAGATTTCACAAAATGGAAACTGAACATCACTTTCAATCCTTCTCCAGAGACCCCCCCCCCCCCCAGTCCATTAAAAAAATATATCAACAGTATCTTCATTTTAGCAATATTATTTTGTCAAAGTGAAATCCTAGTAGCTAGCACTCCTTTTGCCACAAATCTAGATGTGGTGAGTTTGGGTTCTGAGTTTACAGGGGCTGTGTGTGTTGGAGGATTATTAGAACAAGCGGTCACACTGTGAAACGAGCGTGGGGGGCTCGGGAAATGTGGGGGAAGTACTTTATCAAGGAAAAGAAGGGTACATCCCTGCAAAGCTGGTGGAGAATAGTGTGATAAAGGAATTCAAACCCACTTTTTGGATCGACCCAGGGCGAGTCTAAATATGAAAGAAAGGCAAGGATAGAATTTGGTGTAAAGTTTCACAACAGATAGGAAAGTGAAAGGCTGACTAAGGCCCAGGTACACAAAGGGGTGCTACACTTTGGCACGCCTTTCTTCCCATCCATATGAGAGCTAAAGCTTAGCACCCCTTTTTGGGGATCTGGGCCAAAGGGTGAAACGTGGTTCTTATCTGCTGTCAATTTCTATGTTTAACATTACAAATGGAATCGGATGAAGAATTAATTCTACTCTGATAATGTCACTATCCCCACCTGGGAGGGAGAGCCAATAACAAGTGAGGGTAAGACCAGCAAAGGATCCTGGGAGAGGAAATAGCCACTGTAGAGGCTCCCTGATACAATGGCAACGCTTTAATATGATGTGTTTAACTCCAAGTAGATTTGGGGCGGGATTGCACCTTGCATTCTTGCCAGTCCATATAAAAGTCATATTATTACAATTAGAAATACATTTATATGACCAACATTAGACCTGGAAAATATCTTGTGCATGTGTACATTATATTATTAGCGCTACTGCTAATAGTACCGTGTACGTGACCCCGAGCACTGAGAATCTGATGATGCACGGTGAGTGCTCATTTGCACATCATTACCCAGAATCGCTGGCTGCAGTTGAAGCTTTGTAGGCTAAGGCTTCGTCCCTGGTGGCTGCGTGCGTGACGGTGTGTGCACAAGGTACAGCCCTCTATGGGGCCGGGCCCAGTAGCTGTCTGCGCGCGCCTGCACAATGCGCGATGGCCTTTGCCAAAAGACAAGAATTTTCTCTTTTGGCGCACTGGCCGAGCAATGGCCACGTCACGGCGGCGGTTCAGCCAATGAGGGCGAACCAGCCGCGTGATGTCATGGCTGCGCCCCCGCCACGCCCCCCCAGTCGCGAGTGATCTGAAGTCCATCAGATCGCTCGGCTGGAGAAGGAGAGCGCCGGGAAGCGCTCCATCACCCGCGCACTGGGGCCGTAGCCTAAGAGATAACAGGGAAGGGCAGGGTTGCAGACGTGTCTAAGCCATGTGAAATGTGCCACACGTGGTATGTTTATATTATACTATAGAAAACTGTACATACATTTTCATGATTTGTATACGTTTTAAACATTGGTATAATTTGAATACGTTTTTTTACATAGTGAATGTCTATAGATGATGAGTTCTAGCCCTAGGGCTTCAAGTCACACACCCCCTGCTAACAGAAGACACTCTCGTCCCATACTGTACCTGCAGCTCAGAGTCCGAGCTCCCGTCCTCTATTGCAGTCATGGTAAAGGGGCATGTTTGGCCTATAAATGGAGATTAAAAAAAATGAACAAAGGAGAAGACTTCATTGCATGTGAAGCTTCTTAAACACGACTGGAATCCGCTCAGTGAAATGTTGTTCTTTGCTAACCAATGCCTAGTTGTTAAAGATGGATTCATTCTTCACTCGGATGTTACTTGTGTCTTTAAATCTTTGTTTTTTTACTTGATAATTGTACCCTTCTGATTATTTGAAAGGGCAATCTTAACCCTGTCAATGCCAGAGGGGCCTGCAATGCAATGTGGACCCCTCTGGCAGTGAAAGGGTTTCTTTTATAATGAAACGTGCAGAAGAAATGTTTGGAGGATTTAGGGGGCAGGAAATAGAAGCTATAACTCATCGCAGAAGCCTTCAGTTTGTGTCTCCCTATTCTACACATAATGCATGACAAAAACAACAACATCTATATCATAGCGTGATAAAAACAGGCGTTTAGAAATGTGATGAGGTTTTTCTATGTAATATTAGTTTTGATGGTATAGAAATACTCGGCCGCATTTTCAGGGCTGAACTATTTATTGCCTCTTAAGTGAATGCGGTTAAATGAAGTACTGCCTTAAAGATGGCTGCAAAAGCGCAGCTACTTTCAGCTGCATCATATAGCGCGGAGCAGCTTGCCTTGCGGCCGGGCGGTGGTCATTATGGCACAGGTGTTAAGAAATAAAGATTTTACCGGAGAACGCTTTGTCAACAACGCTCCAAAAAAACTTGGGCTTATGGAGCTTGCGTCTCCAGTCGGGCGTCCTCCGGACCAACCCTTCCATCTTCTGGCACCCTGTTCTCAGAGCCTCGTTAAATTTCAGCACGTTGGGGATCAATATTTCCTTTTTGCACAGCCTGGACATCTGGGGTAACACACCAATGCAAAATGGTATCTAAGCGAAGCCAGACTATCTCCCAGTTAAAATGTTGGGTGGGAAGGTTGGTATATGGAGGAATGGTAACCAAACTACAACAGTGTCAAAGCACTGGGCACAATCCCAGGTATGTCACCACATTACCATCCCTCTGGTGACATACCTGGGAGAGGCAGTTGCTTGCAGTGTCCCCTGCTGCACGGTGTGTGATTTGTCACCTGCAGTGTCCCCAGAGATAGGATGTCACATCTACCTGCTGCTTGATCTTTAAAATCATCTCCTGACTCCCCTGGAGCTCCATGTTTAGGGCAACCAGCGTCCGTACCACCTCCCTAAATAGATGGAGAAGGCATCGTTTTATTGTAACCATTCTGAAATAAAACAAGAAGTCTATGCAATTGTAATTCCATCGTATCCCTGCCGCTTCCTGACATCTTGCACCAACAATAACCTTCACGTGACCTCTAACTACACCTATGCCTGGTCCTTCACTGCACTGACTCTTTGTAATACTTACTGCCCTAATTAATAATATTAATAGCATGTTCTTGTATAGCGCTGCTCGTTTTACGTAGCGCTTTATTTACAGAGACACTTTGCAGGCACAAGTCCCTGCCCCGTGGAGCTTACAATCTATGTTTTTGGTGCCTGAGGCACAGGGAGATAAAGTGACTTGCCCAAGGTCACATGGAGCCAACACCGGGAATTGAACTATGTTCCCCTGCTTCAAACTCAAAGTGCCAGTCAGTGTCTTTACTCACTGAGCCATTCCTCCCGTACTTCTACAATTACTGCACACAGCCCTACCTGCTCCTGTCCTATCTGTAACCGGGACTGCTCACAATTACTGCACACAGCCCTACCTGCTCCTGTCCTATCTGTAACCGGGACTGCTCACTGTTATGCCTCACATTGCTTCTAACGCGTATTGACCTAACGCTAAGTGTCACTGCCCATTAGTATCATTTACCTTTTACTGTCTGTCCTGATAATAGATTGTCTGATCGAAGAAGATCAGGATAGATCCCAAAATGTTGCGCTCAGCCTGATCAAATATTATTTCCAATAACCTATAGTAGGTGTTGTATACGAATTATTTTCTAGGCTACAATAGGACTAGTAGAGAGACTGGTCACAGTTACTACCTCTCAGGGGATAATATATAACACAAAATAATAACATTTTATTGAACAAATATCAAACTCTGATGTGTACTTTATTTACATAGTGAATATATAAAACCCTGGTGGTGAGGGACCGGATATGATAGCACAGGGGTTGGGAAAATATGATGGGCTGTGATACGCTGCTACATCACACAAAATCTTGGTATCTTATACTATATTAGTGAAAGCACTGTATGTTTGCCTGCCTGGATGTCCGGTGTCCCTAGGGGAAATCTCATTGGTCCCTTGGCCTGCCCCCGCACACCTCTCATTGGCCTGAGGCGGAGTGACGGGCCAAAGGACACACAAGGACACACACACACACACACGGACGGGGACACACACACACAATCCCCTCCCGGTGCCCCTCACTCTCCCCCGTCAGCTGGACCGCACCTCAACCACCCTCCCTGTGCCCGAACTTACCCGGAGTCCCGTGTACACACACACACACACACACATTCCCACCCCCCCCAAGCTCACACACACCTCACCCCCCCCCCCCAAGCTCATCCCCCCCCAAGCTCACACCCCCCCAAGCTCACACCCCGGCGCCGCTACAGTCAGCGGGGGAGCGGAGCGAGCGCCCGGGACACACGCGGGGGAGCGGCCACAACACGCGGCCTCCCGCCTCACATCCACGTGGGAGCGGCCGGATGAGTGAGGCAGCGGCCGGATCAGTGAGGCAGCGGCCGGATGAGTGAGGCAGCGGCCGGATCAGTGAGGCAGCGGCAGGATGAGTGAGGCAGCGGCAGGACGGGTGAGCTCCCCCCCCCTCCACATGCTACGTGCTGCTCTTGCCCCTCCGCTCCCGGCTGCCCCCTGTCACCGCGTGACAGGCCGCGGGACGTGAGATGGGAGGGGGGATGCCCCTCCGCTCCCGGCTCCCCCCTGTCACCGCGTGACAGGCCGCGGGACGTGAGATGGGAGGGGGGATGCCCCTCCGCTCCCGGCTCCCCCCCTGTCACCGTGTGACAGGCCGCGGGACGTGAGATGGGAGGGGGGATGCCCCTCCGCTCCCGGCTCTCCCCTGTCACCGCGTGACAGGCCGCGGGACGTGAGATGGGAGGGAGGATGCCCCTCCGCTCCCGGCTCCCCCCCTGTCACCGCGTGACAGGCCGCGGGATGTGAGATGGGAGGGGGGGTGCCCCTCCGGTCCCGGCTCCCCCTTGGCCGCGGGACGTGAGATGGGAGGGGGGATGCCCCTCCGGTCCCGGCTCCCCCCTGTCACCGCGTGACAGGCCGCGGGATGGGAGGGGGGATGCCCCTCCGGTCCCGGCTCCCCCTGTCACCGCGTGACAGGCCGTGGGACGTGAGATGGGAGGGGGGATGCCCCTCCGGTCCCCGCTTCACCTTCTCCCCACCGTTGTCCCCGCTGCCTGCGCAGGAGGAGGGGGGGGAGCGGGTGTTGGTGCTGGTGTGTGTAATTGTGTGAGACTGTGTGTGAGTGTCTGTGACTGTAAGTGTGTGTAAGTGTCTGTGACTGTGTGAAACTGTGTGTAAGTGTCTGTGACTGTGTGTGACTGTGTGTAACTGTGTGTGACAGTGTATGTAAGTGTTTCACAGTGTGAGAGTGTGTGAGTGTGTGTAAGTCTGTGTAAGTGTCTATGACTGTGTGAAACTGTTTGAAACTGTGAAAGTGTGTGTGACTGTGTGTGAGTGTGTGTAACTGTCTGTGATTGTCTGTAACTGTGTGTGTGTGTGTGTGTGTGTGTGTGTGTGTGTGTGTGTGTGTGTGTGTGTGTGTGTGTGTGTGTGTGTGTGTGTGTGTGTGTGTGTGTGTGTGTGTTGCACTGTGTGTAAGTCTGTGTAAGTGTCTATGACTGTGTGAAACTGTTTGAAACTGTGAAAGTGTGTGTGACTGTGTGTGAGTGTGTGTAACTGTCTGTGATTGTCTGTAACTGTGTGTGTGTGTGTGTGTGTGTGTGTGTGTGTGTGTGTGTGTGTGTGTGTGTGTGTGTGTGTGTGTGTGTGTGTGTGTGTGTGTGTGTGGTGCACTGTGCAGTGTGAGCAATGAGCAGTGTGTCAGTGTGTGCAGTGTGAGCAATGACCACTGTGTGTGCAGTGTGCAGTGTGTGTCACTGTGAGCAGTGTGTGTGCAGTGTGTGCAGTGTGTGCAGTGTGTGCAGTGTGAGCAATGAGCAGTGTGTGTGCACGGTGTGCAGTGTGACCAATGAGCAGTGTGTGTGCAGTATGCAGTGTGTGTCAGTCTGAGCAGTGTGTGTGCAGTGTGCAGTGTGACCATTGAGCAGTGTGTGTGCAGTATGCAGTGTGTGCAGTGTGAGCAGTGTGTGTGCAGTGTGCAGTGTGTCAGTGTGAGCAATGATCTGTGTGTGTGTGTGTGCAGTGTGTGTGCAGTGTGTGTCAGTGTGACCAGTGTGTGTGCAGTGTGCAGTGTGTGTCAGTGTGAGCTGTGTGTGCGCAGTGTGCGTCAGTGCGACCAATGAGCAGTGTGTGTGCAGTGTGTGTGTGCAGTGTGCAGTGTGAACAATGAGCAGTGTGTGTCAGTGTGAGCACGGTTCACATCCCGGGCAACGCCGGGTCTCTCAGCTAGTATAATATATACTTGGTTGTAAGATTGCAGTCGAGTGTACTTAGTGGTATGGTAGACACAAATGTGGCAGAATAGCTAATAAGAAAACCTGCGATCACAGATACAAGGATCAATACTAGCTCATAACATCTTGCCCCTGTGTTGCGATAGAGCAATGTTGTAGTAATATGTCTAACCACCAAGTAGAATACATAATAACCTTATTGTATATATTATTATTGTGACTGATGTGTAATAATGCCATCTGCTAGTATTTTGAAGTATTTAATTCAGTATAATATTTATACATACATACCAGTATAATCTGCAATTTAATTTTATCTAGCAGACAGTTATTTTGTCCGATGTGTACAGAAGAAAACAGATCAAACACAGAGTGATCAGGGATACAATTTCCAGTCACTGATCATTAGTGCATATACTGTCTCAATGAAAACACAGTGTGCTGGCAGTAGATAAGGTAAGTTTATACTCATACACTCCGCTGACTCGGCGGTCAGAAAGGGTAATCAAACGCAGCAGCGTTCACTGTAACCTACTGTAATTCAGTTTCTTTCTGAAACTGTCCTGACCTGTCACTGCCCTAATTATATTATCCCTCATGGTAAAAAAAAAAAGGAAATCTAGCACACCAAATAAACATTGCATGCATGTGAGTGAGTATAACCATGGATCTGCACACAATCAATAAATAATGATGTGGTTCCTCCTGATGACCGAAATTGACCAATTCTATGTTAAAATAAATATAGGGTCAAGTTATAAAAAAAAAAAAAAAAAAAAAAAAAATATAGGAGTTATTTGAATGTTTGATGTGCTCTCTCTAGACCAGGGGTTCGCAAACTGGGGGGCCCAGGGAGAAAACTTTGCGTACTCTAGATTTTCATCAGTATCCCTCATTTTGCAGCCAGGTCCCTCATTCTCCTTTATAACCCACACTACTGCTGCCATGGGCCATCCTCATGAAGGTCAGACTGTAACAGGGGAGTTATCCCTGTTCAAGTAATGTGCCTCTAATCCAGCAGTATGTTGGTTAACTGCTGGTAGTCAATTAACAAACACCACCTGCCTGATTAGATTGCTTACAAAAGCCTGTCTTTTGAGACAGGAAGTGAGACTCCTTAGCTCATACCTGAGCTGACCTTGGAGACAGAGCAGAGATTATCTTTGACTCTCACAACTTGTCTTGAGCTCTGCCAGAAGACACAGCAGTGCTGCTTTCAAGACACAATGAAAACTTCTAAACCTGAATGTTGACACACCCTGCGGAAAAGGGAGCTGAACCAGGGACAGAGAAGATTTTCCCTCCAAACCACAAGGAACAGATAAGACTTTCATTTATGAGACTTCTTATATCTGCTTATTTCATGCTATATGTTTTGGGGCTGGGAGACATGCTTATCTAAGGGAGTTGTGAACCGCATAGTATTTCACTAGAAATACTCCCAAGTGAATAGAAGCTTTGTTTACCCCTTGTTTGGATGGTTTCCTGATATTAAGGAAACAGGCGCAATAAAAAGCCTTATTTAATTTCACAATAACGAGTCTCCCTTGCATACCTCTGTGAGCGTCCGCCCACACAGACCTAAAAGGGCTCCTTGATATTCCTTACTTTCAGCCCTGCCACCCTCGGGGGGACAGGAGACTCACCTTCTCACGCGCTCACGAGGCTCCACAATCAGCCTATCCTGTAACACATACTGAACTTCAGTGTCACACATCCGCAGGGTTGCGAGGCAGTGGCACGCTTCTATGCACACCCCCGTCTCCTCACTTTCCACGGCCCGCAACAGAAGCTCTTTCAGCCGGGCCGTTACATGTCCAATTTCGCCTGCGGCTGGAGAAAAAGTGAAGGTTTAATTCACATCATTGTGTTTGCTTCCACCATGTCTGAAAGGAAGCTGTTCCATGCTTCCACTACATCTTCAGTGAAGAAGAACTCTCTCACGTATAACGTTCACACAGTATAGGAGGTGAGCTGCAACAGTTTTATTAACTAACATGTTTTAAACATCTGCCTGGAGGAGAGAAGCACATGTAGAGAGTATTGTAAATAGTTAGACCAGGGTAGGTGTCCCTGTTGTTTGTTTTCATAGATAGGGAAGTGCCCTTGGAGTTAGCCTCCCAAGAATGTAGGACTAACAGATGTACTGGTCCCAGTTGGGAGGCCTGTGTTCCCTTAGGGTTACCCCAACTGGTAGACCTGGTTCCAGTAGAGAGACAGTAGCTTGGATTCCCTGGACACATCCCCTTGGTGAGCATCCCGAGGCAGTGATGTGAGGGACATATTTGAGAAGGGCCACGTCTGCAATCCCAGCAGTAAAGCGCTGCCAATAGGATGGGCAGAGTATTGATCCCAAGGCCTTATCAACAAAGAGATAAAAGGGTAGCCCAAGCAGGGGCCCAGAAAGTACAATGAGAGAATGTATCAGGATGAATAAGCTGCTATGTATTACCAGACAACTACATTCATGTTCAAAGACTGTGCCTCTCCGGGAATGCATTAATGCATCTGGAGAAGAAGTATATATCCATGAAATATAAATAAACATTCTGTTCATAACTATAAAGTTCCTGGCGCCCATACTTTCTACATCATCACCCAGCTGCACGGACCCAGCACCTGGATAAGGTAATACACTGAGTGGGCCAATAACAGATACTATCCGATGCACACTTCGTAGGAGCCGGGGAGGGAGGGTTACCTAATGAATGTGGCTGCTTGCCACCGGGTGAGACTTGTCTGGTGGAGTCTCCAAAATGCCCTCCACATAAGGCTTTGGTCCCGCTGCGGCCTGCGGCGCGCGCGGCCGCGGGCCACCACCTCCTTTCCTCCAGTTTGGAGGTCCCTGCTGGCTCCTTCCGGCGTGGCTGACTGCGTGCTGTGACGTGTCAGCCAGCTGGAGCTACAAGGAGCTTGTGGTTTCGGCGAGTGCCGTGTCACGTGGCATGCAAGGGAACCAATCATGGATTGGATCCCAGCAGCCAATCCGATTTCCCCACCCCCCTGCTCTGGTCCCCCCGTTCCGATTTCCCCCCTCTGCTCCGATCCCCCGTTCTGATTTCCCTCCTTGCTCCGATATCCCCGTGTCTATTTGTGTGTGCCTAAGTGCCTGTGCGCCTGTGCGTGGGGCTAAGTGCCTGTGCGAAGGGCTGAGTGCCTGTGCGTGGGGCTGAAGGGCTGAGTGCCTGTGCGTGGGGCTGAAGGGCTGAGTGCCTGTGCGTGGGGCTGAAGCGCTGAGTGCCTGTGCGTGGGGCTAAGTGCCTGTGCGAAGGGCTGAGTGCCTGTGCGCCTGTGCGTGGGGCTAAGTGCCTGTGCGTGGGGCTAAGTGCCTGTGCGTGGGGCTGAAGCGCTGAGTGCCTGTGCGTGGGGCTAAGTGCCTGTGCGAAGGGCTGAGTGCCTGTGCGTGGGGCTGAAGGGCTGAGTGCCTGTGCGTGGGGCTAAGTGCCTGTGCGAAGGGCTGAGTGCCTGTGCGTGGGGCTGAAGGGCTGAGTGCCTGTGCGTGGGGCTAAGTGCCTGTGCGAAGGGCTGAGTGCCTGTGCGTGGGGCTGAAGGGCTGAGTGCCTGTGCGTGGGGCTAAGTGCCTGTGCGAAGGGCTGAGTGCCTGTGCGTGGGGCTGAAGGGCTGAGTGCCTGTGCGTGGGGCTGAAGGGCTGAGTGCCTGTGCGTGGGGCTAAGTGCCTGTGCGTGGGGCTGAAGCGCTGAGTGCCTGTGCGTGGGGCTAAGTGCCTGTGCGAAGGGCTAAGTGCCTGTGCGAAGGGCTGAGTGCCTGTGCGTGGGGCTGAAGGGCTGAGTGCCTGTGCGTGGGGCTAAGTGCCTGTGCGAAGGGCTGAGTGCCTGTGCGTGGGGCTAAGTGCCTGTGCGAAGGGCTGAGTGCCTGTGCGTGGGGCTGAGGGGCTGAGTGCCTGTGCGTGGGGCTGAGGGGCTGAGTGCCTGTGCGTGGGGCTGAGGGGCTGAGTGCCTGTGCGAGGGGCTGAGTGCCTGTGCGAGGGGCTGAGTGCCTGTGCGAGGGGCTGAGTGCCTGTGCGAGGGGCTGAGTGCCTGTGCGAAGGGCTGAGGGGCTCAGTGGCTGTGCGAGGGGCTGAGTGCCTGTGCATGGGGCTGAGGGGCTGAGTGCCTGTGCGAGGGGCTGAGTGCCTGTGCGAGGGGCTGAGTGCCTGTGCGAGGGGCTGAGGGGCTGTCTGCAGTGCTGCGCTGTTTGTGTTTGTGTGATGGTCCCGTCCCCTCACGTCATGGCCGCACCCCCCCCACCCGTTTTGGCAACGCCCCCACAACGCCGGAAAAATTTCACTGCAGACCGCAGATCGCGGTGCAGTAAATTGCACGCGCCGCCGGCAAGCAAGGGCAAGGTGGCCGTGCAGGCGCGTGCAGCGGGGCCTTAGGCGTGGCACATTGCCCTCCTAGTGCCCAAGACTACATTCATTTGGTAGACAATTCTAATCGAGCTGAAGCCCAGAACAGTTTCCTTATCAACGTTTCCATCTGTAAGGAATCGGGAACACGTCCACTGCGGTGTGTTCCCTCCATCCCTGCTGCTCTACACACCTCCGCGCCGCTTACACTAGCCCCACGTAGAGGACTTTGTACTCTACCACAGAGCTTGGCTCCGCCACACGCGACGTGCGCCCTTCAAGCGCGGCGTGCACACGTGACGTTCGTGCACCGCTCCCCAGCTTCGAGGCAAATCTGTTTATCTCCCCCACCTGTCTCCTGCACCTTGCAGCCAATCCCTGCTCCCGCTGGGGCCGCGCCTCCACTCCTCCCCTCAGTCCCATTGTGCTTCACTGCTACTTAATCTCAGCTGTCCCACTCATTCCTTGCTGAGCATAGTTCACGGTAGCCTTGTGTTCCCACGTCCCTGCCTTGCCTTGTACCTCTGTGTTTAACTCTATTGCTGCTTGTTTCTCCTGTGTACCGACCCGGCTTCACTTTAGGACCTCTCTCTGGATTACAGACTCCGTCTTGCCTCTGATCATCCGCATTTCTCAATCCCAGACCGTGGCTATCGGACTAACTACCTTCCTACTGGCTCCAATCCCTGATCACGGCACTCCGGACACTTACTACTCTCCTGGCACCTACCTACGACTTCAGCAAGTAACCAGACTAACCCACTCTCTCCAATCCAGATCTGGCAATCTTGACTATCCACCCTCCAGGCGCGCCTCCACTGCTGTGGGTGCACAGTTTAATACTTTCCCACCTCCGTACCTGGGTCCCACCTTGTTCGTGGTGAGCGCAAGCGCAAGCGTTACACCATCAAAGGGTATGAATGGCCTATCACTAACTAACCTTTAAAGGCGAAGGCCCGGATTATCCAGATTGGATCACTCTGAATTAGCTGATAGAGGCAGTTAAACACCTGGAATAAGGAAGCAACACACCTGCTTAGATTGGAGTAGTTAAACCTATAGAGTGCGCGTTCTGCACTGTGCTAATCTTCCTAAATAGCCTTTATGTCGTGTGCTGTAAACCCAGTCCCCACACAGTCTGCAGGATTTTTACTAAAAAGGGCATGAATGGCACTACTAAACAATGAAATAATATAGATGTCTTCAGTGATAGAGAAACCTACAGCGCATTGGTTTAATCTGAGCTCCACTGTCCCCTCTCCTCTAACACTTATGTTAGAGCTATAGGTTTTAAGCTATAGGTTTTAAGAGCTGAGCTGTAGCTCATTTTACTGTATAACTCTCATAGGATCACCATCTCATCTTTGATCCGCAGAACCCCGGCGGTCAGACAGGCTTCTCTGCGGACGGCTACAAAGTCATTGGAAAAGCACTGGAGGAATCCAGGCAGCAGCTGGGGTGTCATGAGCCGTAGCCAGCCAATGAGAGAAAGAGCTTCCACTCTGGCCCGCCAGTTTCCTCTCTGCAAATTCTCTCTGAAAAGGTCAGAAACAGAACAGTAATGAACCAATAATGACTTTGTAACACAGTTAATTTAAGTAAAGAAGACCTTGGGCCTGTGAAATTAAATCTTTGGGCTTGTGTTATGTTGATTGCGAAAGGCAATAAATATAACTGTATAACAAACAATGAATGCTGACCCATTCTTCGTTGCTTTATTCCATTAATAAGACAATTAGATTTCTGGACGACCACTTCATATCTAGGAACTAATTAGGTTAGTGAGTAACGGGAAAAAGGTGAGAGTAAGTCAACTCCACTCTAGAGTTACAGCGCATACAAACACTGTCAGGTGAACGCTCACACGTTAGTTCAAAATACTTATATTTGTTTGGTTTTGTAAAAGGTTTTAAGCATCTAGTTTTAATCTATTAAACATATCACTCCCATTAGTTCAGTTTGATCCTTTGAGCACGTTCACGTTTCAGGACTTGTATTCCTTAACCTTGTCACTTCTGACAATGAGAAGTTTCTTTGCACTGAATGTGAGAAAAGAGGAGGGACTTCCGTGATATTTATAGTGATGGTCTGAATATTATGAAAGACCTTTTATTTGATCAAGTACTCGCTGTTAGAACAGAGTTTGTGGTACCAGCCACCTAGGTCAGTATAAGCAGACACAAGACATTGCAGCTTTGCTGAGAGTGATGCACTGCATGGGAATGTACCTTTCACGTAGAGTTGTATTGTCTGCGGACCTACCTCAGTTGGTCATGTATCTCCTTCCGCAGGCCCATCCTTCCCAGGGTGTCTGCTGCAGCCTGGCGCACGGCTGGGTTCCAATCCTTCCACATCAGGTGGTTCAGTTTGTTCCTCAAGTCCTGCAGCAAAGAAAGATATCATTGGTCTTAGTATGTATATAGGAACATGTCTTTTACTATGCAGTGCTACCCTACAGGACACTATCCAGTACCTGAACGCACCATCCAGGCCGTGCAAGTGTATGTGCTGTGAGATGTCTTCAGTGCTAGAAGGGATCTTATTGAATAGGGGCCTGAAATCATTGTGGGTGCACAGCTATAGTGGAAATAAACCTATACGTAACATCTTTATAGCTTCATTAAAATTGTTGTTCCATTTCTCAGCTTGGACTTGCAACAGATATAAAGCAACAGATATAAAGCAGTAATGCACATCACATATATCATGATATATGATATCGTTTTCAGATTTAGGCACAAAAGTCTGAATAACCGACCATAATCTGGGCTGTGATACAGGGCACATAATCTGGGCTGTGATACAGGGCACATAATCTGGGCTGCGATACAGGGCACATACACTGGGCTGCGATACAGGGCACATAAACTGGGCTGTGATACAGGGCACATAAACTGGGCTGTGATACAGGGCACATACACTGGGCTGCGATACAGGGCACATAAACTGGGCTGCGATATAGGGCACACACACTGGGCTGTGATACAGGGCACACAAACTGGGCTGCGATACAGGGCACATAAACTGGGTTGTGATACAGGGCTCACAAATTGGGTTGTGATACAGGGCACATACATCTGGGCTGTGATACAGGGCACATACATCTGGGCTGTGATACAGGGCACATACACTGGGCTGTGATACAGGGCACATACACTGGGCTGTGATACAGGGCACATACACTGGGCTGTGATACAGGGCACACACACTGGGTTGTGATACAGGGCACATAAACTGGGTTGTGATACAGGGCACACAAACTGGGTTGTGATACAGGGCACACACACTGGGTTGTGATACAGGGCACACAAACTGGGCTGTGATACAGGGCACAAACTGGGTTGTGATACAGGGCACATACACTGGGCTGCGATACAGGGCACATACACTGGGCTGCGATACAGGGCACATACACTGGGTTGTGATACAGGGCACACACACTGGGCTGTGATACAGGGCACATACACTGGGCTGCGATACAGGGCTCACAAATTGGGTTGTGATACAGGGCACATACACTGGGCTGTGATACAGGGCACACACACTGGGCTGTGATACAGGGCACATACACTGGGCTGTGATACAGGGCACATACACTGGGCTGTGATACAGGGCACATAAACTGGGTTGTGATACAGGGCACATACACTGGGCTGTGATACAGGGCACATAAACTGGGCTGCGATACAGGGCACATACACTGGGCTGTGATACAGGGCACATACACTGGGCTGTGATACAGGGCACATACACTGGGCTGTGATACAGGGCACATACACTGGGCTGTGATACAGGGCACATACACTGGGTTGTGATACAGGGCACATAAACTGGGCTGTGATACAGGGCACACACACTGGGCTGTGATACAGGGCACATACACTGGGCTGTGATACAGGGCACACACTGGCCTGTGATACAGGGCACATACACTGGGCTGTGATACAGGGCACATAAACTGGGTTGTGATACAGGGCACACAAACTGGGCTGTGATACAGGGCACATACACTGGGCTGTGATACAGGGCACATAAACTGGGCTGTGATACAGGGCACATACACTGGGCTGTGATACAGGGCACACACACTGGGTTGTGATACAGGGCACACAAACTGGGCTGTGATACAGGGCACATACACTGGGCTGTGATACAGGGCACACACACTGGGTTGTGATACAGGGCACACAAACTGGGCTGTGATACAGGGCACATACACTGGGTTGTGATACAGGGCACATACACTGGGCTGCGATACAGGGCTCACAAATTGGGTTGTGATACAGGGCACATACACTGGGCTGTGATACAGGGCTCACAAACTGGGCTGTGATACAGGGCACATACACTGGGCTGCGATACAGGGCACATACACTGGGCTGTGATACAGGGCACATACACTGGGCTGTGATACAGGGCACATACACTGGGCTGTGATACAGGGCACATAAACTGGGCTGTGATACAGGGCACATACACTGGGCTGTGATACAGGGCACACACACTGGGTTGTGATACAGGGCACACAAACTGGGCTGTGATACAGGGCACATACACTGGGCTGTGATACAGGGCACATACACTGGGCTGCGATACAGGGCACATACACTGGGCTGTGATACAGGGCACACACACTGGGCTGTGATACAGGGCACATACACTGGGCTGCGATACAGGGCACATACACTGGGCTGCGATACAGGGCACATAAACTGGGCTGTGATACAGGGCACATACACTGGGCTGCGATACAGGGCACATACACTGGGTTGTGATACAGGGCACATACACTGGGCTGTGATACAGGGCACATACACTGGGTTGTGATACAGGGCACACAAACTGGGTTGTGATACAGGGCACATAAACTGGGTTGTGATACAGGGCACATACACTGGGCTGTGATACAGGGCACATACACTGGGCTGCGATACAGGGCACATAAACTGGGCTGTGGTACAGGGCACATACACTGGGCTGTGATACAGGGCACACACACTGGGCTGCGATACAGGGCACATAAACTGGGCTGTGATACAGGGCACACACACTGGGTTGTGATACAGGGCACATAAACTGGGCTGTGATACAGGGCACATACACTGGGCTGTGATACAGGGCACATACACTGGGCTGTGATACAGGGCACATACACTGGGCTGTGATACAGGGCACACACACTGGGTTGTGATACAGGGCACACAAACTGGGCTGTGATACAGGGCACATACACTGGGCTGTGATACAGGGCACATACACTGGGCTGCGATACAGGGCACATACACTGGGTTGTGATACAGGGCACATAAACTGGGTTGTGATACAGGGCACATACACTGGGCTGCGATACAGGGCACATAAACTGGGCTGTGATACAGGGCACATACACTGGGCTGCGATACAGGGCACATAAACTGGGCTGTGATACAGGGCACATACACTGGGCTGTGATACAGGGCACATACACTGGGTTGTGATACAGGGCACATACACTGGGCTGTGATACAGGGCACATACACTGGGTTGTGATACAGGGCACACAAACTGGGTTGTGATACAGGGCACATAAACTGGGTTGTGATACAGGGCACACAAACTGGGTTGTGATACAGGGCACATAAACTGGGCAGGGATACAGGGCACATACACTGGGCTGTGATACAGGGCACATACACTGGGTTGTGATACAGGGCACACAAACTGGGCTGCGATACAGGGCACATACACTGGGCTGTGATACAGGGCACATAAACTGGGCGGTGATACAGGGCACATACACTGGGCTGTGATACAGGGCACATACACTGGGCTGTGATACAGGGCACATACACTGGGTTGTGATACAGGGCACACAAACTGGGCTGCGATACAGGGCACATACACTGGGCTGTGATACAGGGCACATACAGTGGGCTGTGATACAGGGCACATAAACTGGGCTGTGATACAGAGCACATAAACTGGGCGGTGATACAGGGCACATACACTGGGCTGTGATACAGGGCACATACACTGGGCTGTGATACAGGGCACACACACTGGGCTGTGATACAGAGCACATACACTGGGCTGTGATACAGGGCACATACAGTGGGCTGTGATACAGGGCACATACATCTGGGCTGCGATACAGGGCACATAAACTGGGCTGTGATACAGGGCACATAAACTGGGCTGTGATACAGGGCACATAAACTGGGCTGTGATACAGGGCACATACACTGGGCTGTGATACAGGGCACATACATCTGGGCTGCGATACAGGGCACATAAACTGGGCTGTGATACAGAGCACACAAACTGTGCTGTGATACAGGGCACATACATCTGGGCTGCGATACAGGGCACATAAACTGGGCTGTGATATAGGGCACATGCACTGGGCTGTGATACAGGGCACATACACTGGGCTGTGATACAGGGCACATAAACTGGGCTGTGATACAGAGCACACAAACTGGGTTGTGATACAGAGCACACAAACTGGGTTGTGATACAGAGCACACAAACTGTGCTGTGATACAGGGCACATACATCTGGGCTGCGATACAGGGCACATAAACTGGGCTGTGATATAGGGCACACACACTGGGTTGTGATACAGGGCACACAAACTGGGTTGTGATACAGAGCACACAAACTGGGTTGTGATACAGAGCACACAAACTGTGCTGTGATACAGGGCACATACATCTGGGCTGCGATACAGGGCACATAAACGGGGCTGTGATACAGGGCACATACACTGGGCTGTGATACAGGGCACACAAACTGTGCTGCGATACAGGGCACATACACTGGGCTGTGATACAGGGCACACAAACTGTGCTGCGATACAGGGCACATACACTGGGCTGTGATACAGAGCACATACACTGGGCTGCGATACAGGGCACATACACTGGGCTGTGATACAGAGCACACAAACTGTGCTGTGATAAAGGGCACATACACTGGGCTGTGATACAGGGCACATACATTTGGGCTGCGATACAGGGCACATACACTGGGCTGTGATACAGGGCACATAAACGGGGCTGTGATACAGGGCACATACACTGGGCTGCGATACAGGGCACATACACTGGGCTGTGATACAGGGCACATACACTGGGCTGCGATACAGGGCACATAAACGGGGCTGTGATACAGGGCACATACACTGGGCTGTGATACAGGGCACATACACTGGGCTGTGATACAGGGCACATAAACTGGGCTGCGATACAGGGCACATAAACTGGGCTGTGATACAGGGCACATACACTGGGCTGTGATACAGGGCACATACACTGGGCTGCGATACAGGGCACATAAACTGGGCTGTGATACAGGGCACATACACTGGGCTGTGATACAGGGCACATACACTGGGCTGTGATATAGGGCACATAAACTGGGCTGTGATACAGGGCAAATAAACTGGGCTGCGATACAGGGCAAATAAACTGGGCTGTGATACAGGTCACATACACTGGGCTGTGATACAGGGCACATAAACTGGGCTGTGATACAGGGCACATACACTGGGCTGTGATATAGGGCACATAAACTGGGCTGTGATACAGGGCAAATAAACTGGGCTGTGATACAGGGCACATACACTGGGCTGTGATACAGGGCACATAAACTGGGCTGTGATACAGGGCACATACACTGGGCTGTGATATAGGGCACATAAACTGGGCTGTGATACAGGGCAAATAAACTGGGCTGCGATACAGGGCAAATAAACTGGGCTGTGATACAGGTCACATACACTGGGCTGTGATACAGGGCACATAAACTGGGCTGTGATACAGGGCACATACACTGGGCTGTGATACAGGGCACATACACTGGGCTGTGATACAGGGCACATACACTGGGCTGCGATACAGGGCACATACACTGGGCTGCGATACAGGGCAAATAAACTGGGCTGTGATATAGGGCACATACAGTGGGCTGTGATACAGGGCACATACACTGGGCTGCGATACAGGGCACATACACTGGGCTGCGATACAGGGCACATACACTGGGCTGTGATACAGGGCACATACACTGGGCTGTGATACAGGGCACATACACTGGGCTGTGATACAGGGCACATAAACTGGGTTGTGATACAGGGCACATAAACTGGGTTGTGATACAGGGCACATACACTGGGTTGTGATACAGGGCACATAAACTGGGTTGTGATACAGGGCACATAAACTGGGTTGTGATACAGGGCACATACACTGGGCTGTGATACAGGGCACATAAACTGGGCTGTGATACAGGGCACATAAACTGGGTTGTGATACAGGGCACATAAACTGGGCTGTGATACAGGGCACATAATCTGGGCTGTGATATAGGGCACATAAACTGGGCTGTGATACAGGGCACATACACTGGGCTGCGATACAGGGCACATACACTGGGCTGCGATACAGGGCACATACACTGGGCTGTGATACAGGGCACATACACTGGGCTGTGATACAGGGCACATACACTGGGCTGTGATACAGGGCACATACACTGGGCTGTGATACAGGGCACATAAACTGGGCTGTGATACAGGGCACATACACTGGGGTGGCTGCCCTAAAAAATAAAATCACTCCTATTTATTACAGCAGTTTAAAATCCTGAAACTATTGAGAGTAAGAGAGAAATTCCGTGGCACAATGAGTCTGTGTCCCTTGGCACAATGAGTCTGTGTCCCGTAGCATAATGAGTCCATGTCCCGTGGCACAATGAGTCTGTGTCCCGTAGCATAATGAGTCCATGTCCCGTGGCACAATGAGTCTGTGTCCCGTAGCATAATGAGTCCATGTCCCGTGGCACAATGAGTCTGTGTCCCGTAGCATAATGAGTCCATGTCCCGTGGCACAATGAGTCTGTGTCCCGTAGCATAATGAGTCTGTGTCCCATGGCACAATGAGTCTGTGTCCCGTAGCATAATGAGTCCATGTCCCGTGGCACAATGAGTCGTGTCCCGTAGCATAATGAGTCCATGTCCGTGGCACAATGAGTCCATGTCCAATGAGTTTGTGTCCCGTGGCACAATTAGTCCGTGCCCCAATAAGTCCATGTCCCGTGGCACAATGAGTGTGTGTCCCTTAGCAAGTTACAATTACAAGTTCACATAGAGCTGGCACGGAGATTTGAACCAGGGTCCCTTGCTTCAAAGTCAGTGTCATTGTTCCCAGAGTCAGCGCCTTTACCCACTGACACCACTTCAGCCCCAGGCTGTCTCTCCGTGGTACTTACAGTGATATATTACCCACTGACACCTCTTCAGCCCCAGGCTGTCTCTCCGTGGTACTTACAGTGATATATTACCCAGCTTCTTGTCTGATGCACAATACACAGGATAGAATGAAGATGTGCAGAATGGATCCCAGCCTCTGATATGTAGGCATTCTCAGAAGGCATGGTAGGAACCATTGTAAAAGAGGTTAAGGCTGCACTCCACAAAAAAGAAAATGCATACAATTTACCGGTGCTGCTGGTTCAAGGAAGTACCTGCCATAAACTCCAAAGAACACTGAGGAAAAGAAGGGATCCAGCGCTCCACGGATTTCTGAATAAGAAAGATTTATTGTGCCACACAACGTTTGGCATGCCTAGTCACTTGATAAAGACCATAAGGTCGAAACGTTGTGTGGCACAATAAATCTTTCTTATTCAGAAATCCGTGGCGCGCTGGATCCCTTCTTTTCCTCATGGTAGGAACCATAGCACTTTTGTCAATAGCCCCCAATGCACTACCTGGATCCTGACAAAGATTTGTCTTCTACAAGCTGGTAGGATACTCACCAGACTGACATGTCCATGTAGGCGAGAGAGAGCTCTACACGCTACGATCCGGTCCCTCCAGTTACAGCTGTTTAATGCATCTCCCAGCATGGCGTGGACCAGGGTCTAAGGGAAGGGAGCACAGTTGGACACATAGGGATTTTGGTAATATCCATGCACCATAGATCAGTCTCAAAAGAGCTGTGTATCAAGCAGACTGTATAATACGCCCTAGCTCCATCAAACAGGATAGTAGTAGATGCAGAAGTACTTCCATACTTATAAGATTGTAGAAAGGCTTTCCAGTGTATGTAGTGAGAATTTATATTTAAAGGAATTAACAATGTTTGTAATGGGTTAACCGCTTAATTATATTGGATATGTGTCCTCATCAATCTGATGGTTTATATTGTATAACCTACCCAGTTACATTGATTAGCACTATGGCGCAATGTGGCATGTATGACCATTTAGTAGCTCTGGGTCTAAGTGCCATATAGCCCCAGCCAGACTATCAAAATTCCTAAGCAGGCTGTATAGATCAAGATTCGGAATTCAGGAAGCCACATGCTCCCCTACAAAGCCCCACACAACAGATTATAGATAGGATGGACATGCTTGTGGGTTACATAGTCAGGGTCGGCTTCATGGCAGTTCCATCGGTGCCACGGCATCGAGCTCCACGCTTACAGAGGCCCCGCGCTCTTACCCACAACAATAAAACGGATTACCTCTGTAAGTATCTCTTACCTTCTCCGGCGGTATCTCATCCTACAGCGTCCCGTTATCACGGCACTGTGACATCTAATGGCGTTGCGTTGCCATGATAATGTAACGTCACATGGCATCGCGATGCCATGACAACGTGGAATCGTGATGTCACGTGACGCCGTGACATCATGAGGCTGAGTTGGCTGAGGAGATGCTGCGCCGGACAAGGTAAGAGGCCCTGCAAAAGCCCCATGCATTGAGCCCCGCAAAATTCCTAGCCAGCCCTGTACATAGATGGGGTCAAAAAAAGACATATGTCCATCAAGTTCAACCTATGCGACAATTTAGATGACAGATACTTATCCTATGTGTGTGTTACATCATTATTTCCTTGGGGTACAACAACAAACATTTATCTACCCCGTGGCTATCCTAATCTTTGATTGTACTCACCGTACTCTCGCTGAGCTGGATCAGTATATAATATGCCTGTTTCTCTGTCTCTTTGTTTGCCACCTCAAAAAGCTGAGTGAGGATCCTCTTCACCACCAGGTACGTGTGGTCTCCGTCCAGTGCCAGGCACTGTGCCGCCGCCCAGCTGTCAGCATCATTCCCTGGAAAGCATATTTATTTGGGACTGTTGATTGTGAGAACTTGCTGCTATAGTCCCCATTAATACCAAACCAGAAAAGGTCAACAATAAAGACCCTGAAACTCTCTGAGTGCAGGTCTCACTAACAACAAAGGTGTGGAAAGGCAGTAAGTACGTCGTCGAAGAGACACAAGAAGAAGCGGAGGGGAGTACCATGATGCAGGGTGCTGCGCATCACCTTCCGTGCCTCTTCGCTTACTGCCCGGATAATGTAGTGACACAGCGCTGATGCCATCCTCACAAGGGCATCCTCATCCCTCAGGGCATTAGAGATTAGAGGCAGCATGTCTACAGGCACATCTGGAACCAGTGGGGGCTTGCCTGCTTTAAAACACAGGGCTTATTAGAATAAAACAGATGTACGTTTATATCACCAAGATATTACATAGAAATAAAAGCGTTCAAAAATGAATTCAAATGGAATAAATCCATCATAACTGCTCAGTTACACACTCATATATTGTTCTCTGTTACTTATTCTTGAAACAAGCAATTCCATAAATAAGTAGTTCATAATGTGCCCATACTGGGCTGGGATCCCTAACGATGGATTATGTAGTACAGTAATAGGCAGGATTCCCCCCTCCCCATCCTGAGTTTTACATGTTAACAAAAAGACCCAATGTCTGAAAACAAACTTTCCGTCACTAGTACTATCGATCATCAACTTTATGGGGGTTTTTTTTCATTTGAATACTACATAAACAAAAAATGTGTTAAAATAAGTACAAAAATGAAGTAGCAAGCCATATAAAGCATTGAAAAAGGAGACATACTAAGGACACGGCTGAATATGGGTTAATAAAGCCAATATTTTGTGACAGAGTATTAACATAAACTGAGGTTCTCAACCCTATCTCCAGGTACCTAGCCCACACCAGGAGGTTTCAATAAATTAGGAGATGTGGGAAATGCCTCGGTCATCACACAGGGGAGCCTGGGGGTCCAGCTGACCATCACTTCCAACGCATATATCAAGTTGTTGATAACGGGTGCCCTCAATGTCCCTTACTGTTTTGCAAGGCTTTGCTTACCTGTATCTGTAGCATCTGTCTCATCTCGTGGCCGACCGACTGCTCCAGAAGCAAAGGTTAAGAGAGCTGTGATCTTGTGGCCATTGTGCAGACTGGTAAGATCCCTCTTTAGCTGCTCCAGGGTAGCATCCTGCCAACTGGCGCCTGTGACAATGAAACCAATGATAATGACAATTCTTCACTAATTGGGATCGGTTTAGTTGTTTAGACATTGTAGTGGGAGTCAGAAGGAGCATAGGCAAATAAGGATGATTTTCCTAATTTGGCCGTTTTTCTCACTAGGTCTTATACTTTTCTTGTTACACTTGTACATGTCCCAAGCCTTTGTTATCTCTTTCACTATACTGTATTTCCAGTGGAAATGTTCTTACAATGTTTGTTACTGTTACTGTTTGTTACTGTCTAACTGTCTGTCAAGCAGGCCGGTGTTGTCAAGTGTAAAACATGGTGTTAAAACCCCATCTGGTGTGGACGTACAAAACCTCCTGGACCATACTAAGGCCTCGGGCATGGTCAGCGCTTAGGCGCTGACCCGTGCTGAGGCGCACTCTCGCTTACCAGTGAGCCCCTGCAGCTGCAATGAGAGCGGCTTTAGCAGGGGCTCACGCACGCTTCCGCAAGTGTGTAGAAGCGTAGGTCTTATGACATTTTTAGATTCAAACGCTCACGGGAGTGCAGGGCCGGTCACGTGAGCGGCTCCGTGACGTCACTGGCCCGGCTCCGTGACGTCACTGGCCCGCCCGCCAACACGCCCCCGGACGGCGCGCTAACCAAGGCCAGGGAAAGCACCCGCTTTCCCTCAGCCTCAGCGCGCCTCCGCACGGCTGCTGCAACCCTGGACGCAGCCAAAGGCAATGCTTGAGTCTGCTTGCTGGTAATTATAGGGTTACATGGTGGAATATCTAGTAAAACAATTTAGAAGAGCAGCCCTCTACCACATAATGGGACGTTTGGCCGTGGGCAAATCGCCGCTAGCTCTTCGCCGCCACGTAAGTCCCTAACGAATAAGAGGCTCTGCAGATAGAGAATGGGCATGCGTGATGATAATATCAGAGCCCAAAGGCAGGTACAGAGAGGAACAGAAAATCAACTAGAACAGGTGCGGCCAACTCTAGTACTCAAGGGCCACCAACAGGTCAGGTTTTAAGGATATCCCTGCTTCAGCACAGGTGGCTCAATCTGTGTCTGAGTCAATTACTGAACCAATGATGGTGGCACCTGTGCTGAAGCAGGAATATGCTTAAAAACTGACCTGTTGGTGGCCCTTGAGGACTGGAGTTGGCCACCCCTGAATTAGAAACTACCAGAAGCAAAGTTTTGTTGAAGGTATAGGTGGGATCTCATCATTTAACATGTGCAGTCTAAATAGAACATTTCTATGGCATGACTTTTCAACAAATGCACTGCAGGAAATTATCAATTAAAAATAAAAGATAAAAGTAAAGTGTAAAAGTGAAAGCATTTTTTGACCCAATAAATAAAATAAAAAACAGCTTTAAACATGCACGTGTGTATTGCAAGCCAGTATCGACTCACGCAACATCCAGGCGGTCTTCCATTGAGTCACTATGTTTCGTAGGACCTGCCTCTCATTTAGTGGGGGGTATTGCACCTTCTCAGTCTCTTTTGCTTGATCCCGAGGTGTCTTGGTAGTTGGTGATCTTTGGCTCCTCTCAATCTCCTCCTCCCCGGGACTTGGAAGCGCGTTCCAGCAAATGGTTCCTCTTTCAGGTCTCGGAGGCATTCCAATAGAAAGAAAGAAAAACATGGTGCCAATATACAGTATATGGGGATTGCTTGACCCCACTCCAACAAGAGGTGGTTAGTAGAGTTACCTGCATCTCCCTTTATCAAGCTCCACTCTTGGTATGAATTGGGGTACGCTTCCTGGAGATGTTGATCGTACTGGTTGGGGTTTTCCATGGAGATGTGATTTGTCTTGTCAACATCCTCAAAGTACCCAATTTTACCCATGCCTAAAAAGAAATGAAACAAAAAATGTTTACTTAAACCTTTCAGTGTTGAATCTGATCCCGTTGGCAGATTCTTAAGAATCCGGCAACGGATTGCTGACTCCGCGGATTGGATTCTATAAATTGGTCCACGGTTGAACCCAATGGTGTTTTTCGATCAATCCGTGCGGATTAAAACCGACCAAATCCGTGTGCAGATTTGACACCGCGAAGCGGATTTTGGGGGGGGAAATGCGAGAAAATCCGAGAAACGGATTCGCCCATCTCCAGTTATATTAACCTTAAAAAGCAACAGGGGTCCCTTGAACAGCTGTGCCCCTAGTATAAACATGTGTGGTTTTGAGAACCCATACACAATACTTCGTAGGGTGGCAAAAAAGATAATGAAAACGGAAAAGAATTACATTTTTAGGGGATAATTTTTCAAGCTCACAAACTAACTATTTGGTTAAAGGCATTTCAAAAATGATTTTCTTAAGTTGAATGTAATATTGATTTTGCCCAACAATGTAGGTAGGAAGATCACTTGGAAGTTACAATATACACGGGTGATACATGTAGTGTACATGTACGTGCGACACATGTTGTGTATCATTTTCTATAAATAATGTGCTCCACTTTAGGATCTCTTTAGTGCCCAAAGAGTTGGTAAGAATACCTACCAGATTTGAGCAGGCATGAAATGTAAAATCGGCCTAAAAGACCGTATTGTAATAAATGTATTAAACAGCATTGTGTATTAAATGTATTAAAACAACTTACAAATATACCTTGCATTTGTCCCCTCTGGTAGTAAAAGAGATATGGTCTGTGAGTGGGAGCCCTCATCAAACCTAGTAACTCTGCCTGCGTTTACCTGAATAGAGCTCACGCTCAAATATGTTCTCTGTGGCATAGACATGTTTCCCAGCCTTAGGGTTCATAAGATCCTGGTATCTCAGGGGTGGTGTCAGTTCAAAATGCTTGACAGATAATGACGGTGCTGTCCTGAATTTGCTGTCCGGCTCTTGTTTTTCTTTGGGTGAGAGGCAGTAAGCTGGTATCCTATGGGACAGCAGACAAACCAGGAACATCTTATCTACAACAGGAGCATTTGAAAACAGACTAAATCCCTTCTAAAATAGGACCTCACAATTATTAAGATATTGTTATTCTTGAGTCAGAAGGCAACCACCTTGGTTTGTGATGTAACTGATGACATGGGAAGGCTAACGGACATCGAGATTTATTAGTAAATTATTATTATATTGTTATTTTTGCTTCTGGGATAGCAGAACCCTGTTGTTTCCTAGATGTAATCTAAAACATCGGATGATCAAAAAGGGGAGAAATGGACATCTTTGTGCCGTCAGAGAAGAAGCAAAACCTTATGGACATCATCCCTCTAGGGTCAAAAATAACATCACAAATAAAAAATAGCTAGTTCCGGACAATAAAGGAGAATATATAAACATTGCAATCATTTAATTTTACATTTAATTTTGTATAGCTTTTTAGTGTACATGTGTATTTTGAGGCTAAATTTAAGATTAGTTTACAATAAAAGAGAAACTAAGAATTACTGAGGGTACAAATATGTCAGCTCAAATCAGATCTATATCTAAAAACGTCTCTTGTTCTATTACTGCCCCTCACGCTCTCTTAACTGGTAATAGACAGGAAGAGGCGTCTCAATTTTCCTTTCTTCCTTGTAGCCTTGGTCATCCTGTATTTCGGACTCTTCTCGCCCTTTACATGTCCTAAAGTCCTCTTCTGTCATGTGCTCTTCACTAATCAGGTCTGTGGAGCAGTTCAAGCCATAAAGTTGACACAGACTATCCATGGCCTTCCCTTTGCTTGTCTGGTGACCGACAATATATTGAGCTGTTGTCTTTGTCAACATTTTCAGAAGATTCTCATCCCAACCGGAGGCCTGATCAGATGTCCTTCCACTTATCTCAGATTTCCTTTTCCCTATCATTTGGGATGAGGCAGACAAGACCACAGGAGCCTCTGTTAAAAAGGTATTTAGTTCAAGATTCTCTGAAGGAAGAAGTAGGGAACTACTGAGAACCCTCTTCTCATCTGCTTGAGTTTTCCTCCACGTATGTTCTCCAAAACCAATGCAGCGTTTTGCTTCTACTTGTTTAGAAGGTAAAGCATTTTTCATATGACAAAGCTTGTGTTGAGGTGGGCGAATTTTCAATATCCTCTTGCTCTCTAAGTGTGGTATGATGTCGGAGGCATCATAGATGCCTTTAGCATCCCATTCTTGGTAGGATATACATGCCATCCCTCTATCTTGAACCACCTCCTTAGAAAAGTGAAAGTCCCCAGCAATTTTCTTGATGTATTCTGCTTGGAGTCGTAGGCGGGACTCTTGACGGTAGGGTAGTGAAATCTCCATCTTGGCAAGCAGGAAAACTCTATAAAGCATAAATATGAATTAAAAGTAGCAGCGTATACATGAAACGCACATTTACTGTCCCACTGAGACTGCACACTACAAACTCAATGCAACTGTGATTTGGGGATTTTTAATATAATAAAAACAGCTATTCTCATGTATGTTAGACAAGTTCCATGCGACAGTTAATATAAATAATTTAGTGAGATCTATTAAAGCCAACACTGTCACCTCTCAACAAACAAATATTGTATTTGCAGTAAAGTAAAAATGCTCAAGAGTCTTATGCTTTCTCTAACATTTTTAACTCTTGCTGCATGATTTAAAGCAGCAATTCCATTTTTCAGCTCTGGTGACCCACCGGTTATCAAAATGATTACTAGTGAAGGTACCAGTGTTTCAAACAAAATGGTGGTCTCAATTTCCAGCATCATGCGGGCCAACAGGAAGCCTCAGTGTCACTCCTTGAGAAAGCGCAACACTTGCGTGAAACGCAAGTGGGAGGACTGTTCCCACTCCATGCAGCACGGCACACTCCATGCAGCACGGCACTCTCCAGAGAGAGAAGTCTGTCATATCTTAACAAGCTGGGGGTCCCCAGAAACCTGAGAAAAACACAGTTCAACTTCGCTTAGGGAAAAACATGCATATAATATAATATAATATATATATATATATATATATATATATATATATATATATATATTTATATATAATGGGGTTTCATTTGGAGGGGGGGTCAGGTATTGCTGTTTCTTTAATTAACAATTCAGTGCCAAGTATTAATTCAAATGGAGCAGGACTGTGACAACAAATTATATCAATTTATATTTAAAGGTGTAATTCCTCCAAAGGCATCGAAATAATTTGTCCTTAAAATATTTGAAAGAATTATAAAATAATACCAGTGCACACACACTTTTAAAATCACTTCTTTTTCATGTGCTCATATTTAGCACTTTATTCATGTTCCTGTATACAGCGTGCAGTTTATCAACATTATTAGTTATAAAAAAAGAAAAGAAATATTCTTTAGTTAATTTGGCCAGAAAAGAAAAAATCTTGGAAAGCACATCAAGGTAACCCTTTGGCTGCACTTCTAGTCCCGGTAACGCCGCGTTTCATCAAAACAAGTGTATTGAATCCGTTGTGTGCGCCTATAGCAGGAGAGGTCGCTGAAAGTCAATGAACATTGATTTTTCAGTGTGACGTCAGCGGGCACGTGAGCGTTCAGCCAATGGGGGCGAACTGCTCACGGTCACGCCCCCGGTCACGTCTCATCTCTAACACTATAAGTAAAATCGCTGCTACAACGTGTCGGATGACGTCACACCGTTGCGTCGCCGTAGCCAGGACTATAAGCGCGGCCTTAGGCTGCAGCCCCAGTCACTGCGTGTTCACGCGCGTCGGAGCGTCTGGGGGTGCGTGCACCAGTAAAAGCCGCAATCTGCGGTCTAAGGGTAGCGATGGGACGCGTGGGGGGTCGGTCTAGACGGGGGGCACGGCCATGATCAAGTTCTCAGGGATAGATATCTGCACTACCATTGGTTGCCAGTCAACCATGTGACCGCGTCGCCACATGGAAAGACAAAATTCTCATCTTCCCTTCCAGCAGTCGTGCCATCACGCTGTGTGCGCGCGCACACACACGGCGACTGGGGTCTGCCCCAGAGAGGGCTGTACTTTGTGTGCGGCACGCTGCCGCGGCCACCAGGGACCTTAAAAGCAGGTCACACGCTTGAAATCTCCACCTGATCCCACATCCTGATCTCACATCCTGATCTCCCCACCCGATCTTACATCCTGATCTCCCCACCCGACCCCACATCCTGATCTCACCACATCCTGATCTCCCCACCCGACCCCACATCCTGATCTCCCCACCCGATCTCACCACATCCTGATCTCCCCACCCGACCCCACATCCTGATCTCCCCACCTGATCCCACATCCTGATCTCCCCACCCGACCCCACATCCTGATCTCCCCACCCGACCCCACATCCTGATCTCCCCACCCGATCTCACATCCTGATCTCCCCACCCGATCTCACATCCTGATCTCCCCACCCGACCCCACATCCTGATCTCACATCCTGATCTCCCCACCCGACCCCACATCCTGATCTCCCCACCCGACCCCACATCCTGATCTCCCCACCCGACCCCACATCCTGATCTCCCCACCCGACCCCACATCCTGATCTCCCCACCCTACCCCACATCCCGATCTCCCCACCCGACCCCACATCCCGATCTCCCCACCCGACCCCACATCCCGATCTCCCCACCCGACCCCACATCCCGATCTCCCCACCCGACCCCACATCCCGATCTCCCCACCCGACCCCACATCCCGATCTCCCCACCCGACCCCACATCCCGATCTCCCCACCCGACCCCACATCCCGATCTCCCCACCCGACCCCACATCCCGATCTCCCCACCCGACCCCACATCCCGATCTCCCCACCCGATCTCACATCCTGATCTCCCCACCCGACCCCACATCCTGATCTCCCCACCCGACCCCACATCCTGATCTTCCCACCCGATCCCACATCCTGATCTCCCCAACCGACCCCACATCCTGATCTCCCCACCCGACCCCACATCCTAATCTCCCCACCCGACCCCACATCCTGATCTCCCCACCCGACCCCACATCCTGATCTTCCCACCCGATCCCACATCCTGATCTCACCACATCCTGATCTTACCACCCGACCCCACATCCTGATCTCCCCACCCGACGCCACATCCTGATCTCCCCACCCGACCCCACATCCTGATCTTCCCACCCGATCCCACATCCTGATCTCCCCACCCGACCCCACATCCTGATCTCCCCACCCGACCCCACATCCTAATCTCCCCACCCGACCCCACATCCTGACCTCCCCACATCCTGATCTCACCACCTGATCTCCCCACCCGACCCCACATCCTGATCTCCCCACCCGACCCCACATCCTGATCTTCCTACCCAATCCCACATCCTGATCTTCCTACCCAATCCCACATCCTGATCTCCCCACCCAACCCCACATCCTAATCTCCCCACATCCTGATCTCCCCACCGACTCCACATCCTGATCACCCCACCCGATCTCACATCCTGATCTCCCCACCCGACCCCACATCCTGATCTCCCCACCCTACCCCACATCCTGACCTCCCCACCCGACCCCACATCCTAATCTCCCCACCCGACCCCACATCCTGATCTCCCCACCCGACCCCACATCCTGATCTCCCCACCCGACCCCACATCCTAATCTCCCCACATACTGATCTCACCACCTGATCCCACATCCTGATCTCCCCACCTGATCCCACATCCTGATCTCCTCGCATCCTGATCTCCCCACATCCTGATCTCCCCACATCCTGATCTCACCACCCGACCCCACATCCTGATCTCCCCACATCCTGACCTCCCCACATCCTGATCTCCCCACCTGATCCCACATCCTGATCTCACCACCCGACCCCACATCCTGATCTCCCCGCATCCTGATCTCACCACCCGACCCCACATCCTGATCTCCCCACATCCTGACCTCCCCGCATCCTGATCTCCCCGCATCCTGATCTCCCCGCATCCTGATCTCACCACCCGACCCCACATCCTGATCTCCCCACATCCTGATCTCCCCACACTTTCTTTTTCCTGTACAATAAAAGCAAATGTTATACTTTGCTAATCAGTAGATGACGAAATTCGTAGTCTATTCAAACGTGTTGTTTTCTATGGAAGAAAAAGTGGAATAAGTATAAGCTTTGTTTTTATCAAGGTGCACCGTTACGTCACCTCAGGAGTCTCAACATCTGAAAAGTAAAGTCAGGATACCTTCAAAACAGCATTTTAAAAGTTTTTGGGGGAGGAGGGCTTTCAGTTGGAGGTTATAGGGTCAAAAACTAACAGTAAAATACAAATATATTTATATTTTTATAAGGTTCAGAAATGGCTTTATGATGTCAGGACCATCTCCAACTTAACAGACAATATTTAGCAGTACATACAAAATGATGTGTTATTTACCTGAAAGGATAAATGTGCTGTTAATCTTCAGGGAAAACACAGACAGAAATGACAACCTAATCACACTTCCCAATCTTGGCTGTTGTACCAACACCGACAACCTTGGGTGTTTACAGCGGTTGCTAAGTAACGTAACCTGCAATGGCTACAATCTAACAGGCGGCTCATTCTTTCTGTAACCAGTAATACCCAGTTTCAAAGAAATACCTTTATTATGTCCCTTTCTTGCTGTGTACAGAGAATCTTAGATTGCTTATTAAAAGCAAAGACACGCCTTTCCTGTGGCTGCCATTTTAAGATCGAGAGCACTTAACCTTGCAATGACCTGAATGAGTGTGCTACAATATATCTTTAAGAAAAACCGATGTGCCCCGGATCAACACTTTTTATTCTATATATTGGATTTATTAGGCAGATATCCCTGAACCAGGAGCACCGGTCATTGCAAGTATTTTCTGTTATTTAATTGGTGTGCAGCTTTACCTACTATTACGCTATATAAATAAAGACATACATATATACATACATACATACATACATACATGTGCATTACATAATTTGTAAAGAGAAATTAAAAGAGCCCTGAATATTTTTAAAACATTTATTGTTTATTTATAAATATAAAAGTAAATAACAATACAGCAAAAAGAGGACACAGCTGTAACTTAGAGAGAAGCAGGAGAGATAAAATATTAAATACAAGAAAATTGTTAAATGGAAGGGGTTTCAGTTAATTGACTAAAACCAGTGCTATATTTGAGTAATATAAAAACTACAACAGATTGATTAAGACAAATAAATGTCACTTTGCAATATGTACTTCTTTGATAAAACGGATGCAGCCTTTGCCCGAGTTTTGCAGTCAGGAGGCTTTAATAGTGCCCAAATGTCAGGCAGTTGGTGAAAAGGCAAAAACGGTCTTACCTTGTATTAAACGGGGTGTGGACGAAAGGGAAGTAAGCATAATCATGGCACTGTGTAAAGAAGGCGTGGGCAAACTTTCCCCCCTGCGCCTCCTTGTCTGCGCCCCCTCCTTACCATGTCTCCGGGGTCACACGATGTCACGCTGCCATGTCCAACCTTGTTTTGAACAATTCTATTGCCAAATGACCCCGCAAAGTCCTTTGCCGCCGCGTTGCCATGGCGACACGTTGCCGGAGACAAGGTAAGTGAAGTTACAGAGGCCTATCGCGATGGCCGGCATTTAAAGCTGCAGTTCAGTCTTTTTTTTAAATTTATTTTTTAATTCAATAGTTTCATGTGGGCAATCTCTACTTACCTAAAGAACTGTATAGCTGCAGGTCAATTCGTTCTCCGTGTATTGATCAGCGAAACCTTTGGAAATGGGATATGTTTTTCCTCTGCTTCTGTCACTCAGTGGAAGCTCATGAATATTCACGAGCACTCCTGCACTGACATGTGCAAGAGGGAGGGCAGGGCTGACAAAGGGGTGTCCCAGGGCTTGTGACAGGACATGAAGGGGCAGTGCCTTAGCAAATGGCTGTTAAAATAGAATACAAGAAAATTGGTCTTTCAAAGTTGTTTTTTTAAAAACAGAAAATGCTAAAAGTATTTTTTCTTACTACAGAACTGATTTATTAAAAAAAACACACATGCAGGATATTGACTGAACTGCAGCTTTAATTTAAATGCCTTGGGGAAGAGCACGGGGCCTCTGCAACCCACCCCCGCGCCCCTCTGAAAATTCTCGTGCCTCCCAGTTTGCGGGTATAGTAAGCATAAGTAAGACCACACCTTGAATATGGAGTAAAGATGTGTAATTAATACAGGGGATGAAAAACCGGATTTATGAGGAGAGGCTAGCTATATTAGATGTGTTTACATTAGAAAAGAAGCATCTAAGAGGGAATATGATAACTATACAAATATATTTGGGTTGTCGTGATCGACACACCTGTGAGCACGTGACCTGTGCATGTAACAAGGGTTAATACACACAGTTATCTAGCTATGAGGTGCGCAAAGTGGGGGGCGAGCCCCCCCCCGCAAGATTTTTCTGGGAAGGTGCGGGCGGTTGCAGAGGCCCGCACTCTTCCCCAAGGCATTTAAATGAAATGCTGGGTGATCGCTTGAGGCCTCTGCAACATCAACTTTTCTTGACTCTGCCGGCGTCAGGATTCATCTCCATGGCAACGCGGCGTCAAATGACACTGCGGGCCATGTGACGTGATGTCACACGCCGCATCAAGGTAAGGGGGGGGGGGGGGCGAGCTAGAGGAGGTAAGGCAGGAGGGCGCAGCAGCAAAAGTTTCCTCTCCCCTGATCTAGCTGATTCACTTATTACCCATTTTAGGGATGCTGAGGGGAGATATCTCCCCCCAATCCTCGCTGCCACCACCAAGGATACAAAAAAAGTCTTATCTCTAGGGTTCCTCAGTCCTATTTACTTGGAAAAATATGATTAACACACAAAAATTATTGCAGCAAAATGTGTCCGCAAATGTAGTTCCTCTCTTCAAAACGTGCAAAGTTCACTTAGAGCCCAAGACAATACTTATTAAATCTAAAATGTAATAAACAAAAGTGCTTAGTTTCAGAAAAAAAGAATGTTACATGAAACATACAGTACAATATACGCAGACAGTTTCATAACAATAATGGGACAAAGCCAGTGGCATAGCTCTAGCCCGGGCAAAGCCCGGGGACACGCGCTCTTGGGGACCCGCGCTCTTGGGTGACCATATTTGTTGCTGGTTGCGCATTTGTGAATCTGCCATTCTGCTCGCCGATTGCGCATGCCCACGAGCTGCCGGCAAAGTGACGATCGCGCATGCGGCCTGCACATGTCCAGTTACGCCACTGGATAAAACAAACAAATTCCTAACATACATTACCACATATTAGGGGTCTCAAACGTTCTTGAGTTTTAGGAAAGGAGATTTCTCCAGCAACAAAGGAAAGGGTTCTTTACAGTAAGGGCAGTTAAAATGTGGAATTCATTACCCATGGATACTGTGATGGCAGATACAATAGATTTTTTCAAAACAAGGTTGGACATCTTTTTAGAAAGGAAAGGTATACAGACATACCCCGGTTTAAGGACACTCACGAGTAAGGACATATCGCCCAATAGGCACACGGCAGCTCAAGCATGCGCCAGTCAGCACGTCCTGAACAGCAAGCGGGGAGACTACAGAGCCTGTTACAAATGCGTTATTTACATCACACTGGCGACACAGTTTATTACACTGCGGCCAGATCCGCAAGCCGGGAGATTTCCCGGCTTGCTAGTGGCCGCCCCTCGGCGTGCCGCGCGTCATAGACGCGCGGTCACGCGTCTTCGGGAGCGTGCGCCCCCTGCACGCGCGTCCAGGGGCTCCCCGAGGGAGCCCTGGTGTCCCGCGATCGCGGGACAGCGGCAGGGGGTTCCGGGGGACCCGGCGGACCCGGCAGCGGTAGGGAGAGCGCCCCGATCGGAGGGCGCTCTTCCGCTGCTTCGGCGCGCGCCCGTCACTCTCGGGCGCGCGCCAGGCTACTGCTGCGGCACAGAACGGGCAAATGCTCGAATAAACTGTGCCGCAGCAGTCAGTTATGCACGTATATGACAATTGCAGTACAGTACATGCATCGATAAGTGTGGAAAAAGGTGTTGCTTCACTTTAAGTACATTTTCGCTTTACATACATGCTCCGGTCCCATTGCGTACGTTAATGCCGGGTATTCCTGTACAGGGATATACCAAATAAGTAAACATGGGAAGGATGTTGATCCAGGGAGTAATCTAATTGCCATTAGTGGATTAAAGTAGGAATGTATTTTTTCCCCTTTTGAGACATAATTAAACAATGGTTTTTTTTTGTTTGCCTTTCTCTGGATCAATATACTGCAAATACAAATATAGGATAAGTAATCTGCCGTGTAAATTTAACATAGGCTGAACTAGATGGCTTTATGTCTTTTTTCAATCCCATCTACTATGTAACTATGTAATACTAGTACATAACCTCAAAACAGTTTAGGGCAGGTACAACTCGCAGGCAACACGGCAAACAACAGCAGGTCATGTATAAAGAAACACAATAGATATATCTCTACACGTCATGTATAAAGTTACATTATTACTTCTTATATTTATTACCTCATATATACCACATGTACATCAGTTTAACATTTTGGGGAGAGTTTATAGAAGTACTAGCTGAGAGACCCGGCGTTGCCCGGGATGTAAATGCGTAATAGGTAGTATTATTTATAAATCGTGGAACAATAGGTGACTATTTGTTGTAAAGGTTGGATAATAATGTTGAAAAGAAAGATGGAATAAAATGTAATACGATGTTGGTTAAAAATGGTTTATTATAAACACACCACAGTACAATGTATATTTTGGTGACATAACAGATGTAAAAATGTGACGCGGCAGGTGGCGCGTGGGTTGTGAGTGCTGTCTGTGAGTGGGGGTCCTGCTAGGGTGTGAGGCGGTGGGTCAGTGATGTCGGTGCGTAGGGGCGGGAGGCAGCAGGTGTGTGTGGCGGCAGGTATGTGTCGAGTGTGGCGGGTGTCTGTTGAGTGCGTGCAGCGGCTGTGAGGCGGTGGGTGAAAG
>NW_027454358.1:0-83928 GCF_040206685.1 Ascaphus truei
AAATCATTGAAATTGCTTCCCTTTCGTGGACTGATATTTCTTTTAATTCCTTTTTTATTAATTATCATTCCTCGACCCTCCCGTGATATTGGAGAGAGGGGCATTGTTGGGTGAATAAACTTTGACATTTTTGCTTTTAAAAGTCAAAGCGGAGAGAGATACCTTTCTACCTTATAAGGCGAAAATATATACGTCCCGCGTCTGCGACGTGGATCCCATGTCTTGCGCTTTTAAACAGCGCTGTTACCTATAGTATTTATTATATATCATTTGCTTACTGCCGGTTCATAGTTCAGAAAGCCCTGTAATAAACTAATCTCCTGTCCTTGAATCCTTTTCTAAAGAATCATTGACAATGCTCTGACATTATAAACCCACGATGCGAAAAGAGGTGGGTAAAAAAAAAATGCCCACGTTACCCCAAAAACGCTTCAATTAACACCGTCCCGCCGTTAACGATAAAAACTTGAATGATGAAAGGGCGAATCTTTGTAACGTGCGATTTTTTCGCCTCTCGCTTCAATATCCAGATGCTTGCCCCTTCAAATAGTATTGTACTGTATGTCTTTATTTATATAGCGCCATTAATGTACATAGCGCTCCACAGTAGTAATTTACGTGGTAATCAAATAAATAACCGATAAAGCTTTATTAAGAGCGCGGTTGTATAGGACGCCCTACAACTGATAGGAATTAAGGGACATTTCGGGTTTCCCCCCCCCCTTGATTTGATACCCTATATTAAGCACGCCGTGTTCCCGACAGAACATTAAAAAGCTTTTTAACAACCCGACTGCTGCCCGGCGACTGCGGATATCGGCAGGGGAAGGGTTACAGCGTCGTTTCTATGTGAGCTATATTGGATTGTTTTAGTAAATTCATCTAAATAAAACTTTTTCTCCCTGTGCCTCGGGCATCAAAACGGGCTGGTGATCTCGACAGGGCAGGAACCCATGCCTGCATAATGCCACGTACAGCGCTGAGTATGCTGCCAGCGCTATGCAAGAGAAAATATTATTATATTACTTTAATATCAAACTAGCATATATATATATACACACGCGCACACAAGTATACATGTCTTAAACATATACAGTATGTATACAAAATAATAGAATGTGCTTTGATATTTGCTGTCATCCAGCTGTGTCTTTAACTAGTTTTAATTCCTACAATATAATTTGCATGTTTAAAAATCCATTTAATAACACGCTATTTCATTTGCCATTTGCACAGTTTAGTTTGTTTTCAGGAATACATATATATATATATATATATATATACAGTATATGTACACAGTACGCATATATATAAATATGCTCTGTGTGTGTGTGTGTTTGTACACATGTATAAATATGCTCTGTTGTGTATGTATGTATATATATGTACTGTGTATATATCTATATATTATATATCTATATATATATATATGTGTGTGTGTGTGTACACATATGTATAAATATGCTCTATGCGTGTATATATAGTATATACGCATACGTGTAAATATGCTCTAAGTTTGTGTGTATATGTATGTATATATATAAATATATATATATGTATATATATATATATATGTATATATATATATATATATATATGCACGCACACTTATGTATAAATATGCTCTGTGTGTGTGTGTACTGTATATATATATATATATATATATATGTATATATATATATATGTATATATATATATATATGTATATATATATATATATATATATATGCACGCACACTTATGTATAAATATGCTCTATGTGTGTGTGTATGTATTTATATATAATCAACTAATATAATATTCTATGTCCCACTTCAAACAACGATTACAACCAGCAGATCACTGGGGTTCGTTTAGAGACCCTGCATGGTTACACGTTGCGCTGTATTCGGCGCTCCGTGTAATATACCAGACGCGGCTTCCCTTTTGCCGTAAAGAAAACGTATTTTAAAATCTGCTGGCGCAAGAAAAACATTTTCTATTCTCCGGGCCTCTAACGCCTGCACTGTGCTCACAGGAAATGCAAACCCGTCTTTCATACACCCCAATCCTTCCTTTTTGGGAGAGGAATGCTTGTATCAGTAAAACTTTGCACAGAAACTAGGGACCGAAGCAATGAGCTTCAATGCGTGTTCCAAAGAGCCTGGAACACTGCAATATTTTAGCACACTGTTCCCCCCCCCCCCCCCCTCTCTCTCTTGTTTCTCGTTTTATTTGCCAGCGGGATGCAATGTTCTGGCACGCGGGGAGAACTCCGGGAGAACCCGGCTCGTGGGAACCGCCGGCGCCCCGGTGATATCCGTCCATGTGCGCGTTTGTCTAAATCACCGGACTCGTCGAATGACGGCGACACACGCACACACACACAAAAATGAAGAACCCCAGCGCTTTAGCAGAACGGGCGTGTGTATCTCCCCGCGCCCCCTGCCGTCCCGCTCCGGCTGAGCGTTGCCAAGAGTCCGGAGCAAAGTTCAGGGGTCCGCTTCTGTAGGAAACACAGATGCCTTGTCACCCAGAGGAGTTTACTTATCAGATGACACTACTTGTGCCTGCAGGAAACGCATTCGCTGCGCTGCAAAAAACGCCTCGTTGGCAGGGAAAGGGTTAATTTAAAAAAAAAAAAACACCTTTTTTTTTTTACGTGTGTCTGTTTGGCCAAAGAGCTGGCAATCTGATGTAGTTGTTTTTTTTTTTTTGTTTGTTTAATTCCCAGGGAGATGAAGTTATTGGTTTCAAAGGACCTTATGTTCCAGCCAGACTAGATCCCCCTTGGAATATTAATGAGTGAATCATTCATGTTTCAAAGATGTGGTCTTTTTTTTTATTATTGTTGTTTTTACAATGGAGAGTGAATCATCGTGGCTTTAATTCAGATATTATTCTCTCTGCCCGCGGGGGGGGGGGGGGTTGGGGGACGCGAAGCGCGTCACCGTTGCGGTAGAGCGCGCGGTCCGCCGCACATACGGTAGTTACGATCTTTACTCTTGCCGCGGAGGGGGGTTGGGGGGGAGGTTCAATGGTTCTCCTTGGGCTCGAAGCAGAGCTGCGTCGTGTGAGATAACGCTGTGTGAATATCACTGCGACGCTGTCCTTCCCCATTATCTCTCGCGCAGTGCTTCCACTGCAGCCGGGGATTCTGGGTAATGGCATGCAAATGAGCACCTTTTGCTGAATGTCAAAATCATGTGGATGCAGAAGCTGCAAAGAAATAGGGGGGGGGGGGGGGAGGGAACGATGCAAATATATCTATTTGTTAGGCTAAGTTTCCCCTAAAATCTCTTCCCTTGTTCTACAAAGCGGTGATTGTTGTAGTGTGTGCGTGTTTGTGTCATGTTGTGTTACGGGTTTACACAGTGCTATTTAACCCCACACGTTCCCTTTTTCACCCCTGGTAATACTTTGGGTTTTTTTTTTTGTTGTTGCTAGTTAACAAAAAAATACATTTATTAGGATGCAATAATAAGGATTTATTAGAGCAGCAAAAAGAAGCAGGATTTGCATGTATTCCCGTGGAATAGGGGAAGGGATCCACGTTTGCCCGGCTGAGCGTGGAAAGAATTTGTCTGACACGAGTAACACACAGGAGTCACCAGGCAAAAACCCTGCACTTCATTCTCTGGGGCAACTCCAGTCCTCAAAGGCCACCAACGGGCCAGGTGTTAGGGATATCCCTGCTTCAGCACTGGTGGTTCAGGCATTGACCAACTCCAGTCCTCAAGGGTCCACGAACAGATCAGGTTTGCAGGATATCCCTGCGTCAGCACAGGTGGCTCAGTCGTTGGCCAACTCCAGTCTTCAGGGGCCACCCAACAGATCAGGTTTGCAGGATAGCCCTGCTTCAGCACAGGTGGCTCAGTCGTTGGCCAACTCCAGTCTTCAGGGGCCACCCAACAGATCAGGTTTGCAGGATAGCCCTGCTTCAGCACAGGTGGCTCAATGAGCGGCTTAGTCATTGGCCAACTCTAGTCCTCAAGGGCCACCCAACAGGTTTGCAGGATATCCCTGCTGCAGCACAGATGGCTCAATCAGTGGCTCAGATAGAGCCACCTGTGCTGAAGCAGGGATATCCTGAAAATCTGACCTGTTGGAGGCCCTTGAGGACGGGAGTTGCCCAGCCCCATGCAAACCCCTTCAATGACATATCCGTCTTCCCAGAGACAGACTCACGCGTTCCACTCATTCGGACGGATGCTGTGCGGCGGATCTTGTCTCTTGATATGCTGAGCCTGAGACACTATTATTTTATTTTCGCTGCAAGTTTTAACTAGATAACCAGAGAGAGAAAAGGAAACAGGTTGGACTCGCTCTGTGGCCGTTTGCAAATTTCCCGTGCGTTTTAAAGAGGAACGTTCTGTCTAGCGCGGTTATTAGTAAGCTTGGGCTCAGCGCGATCGCACAAACGTGCCCATCCGCGTCCGGCTCCCCGCCGGTGTTCAGCTGCCGGGGGACTCTCCGCCGCCGGCCGCATGTAGAGAAGGTTACGTGTTAGAGTAGGGGGTTAACTTTAGGGGTTTAGCGGTTAGGGTAGGGGCTTAGGGTAAGGGGTTACATTTTTTAGGGAATGGGATTAACTTTATGGGGTGTAGCGGTTAGGGTAGGGGGTTAACTTTAGGGGGTGTAGCGGTTAGGGTAGGGGGTTAACTTTATGGGGTGTAGCGGTTAGGGTAGGGGGATAACTTTAGGGGGTGTAGCGGTTAGGGTAGGGGGATAACTTTAGGGGTTTTAGCGGTTAGGGTAGGGGGATAACTTCAGGAGTTTTATGGGTAAGAGTAAGGGCTTAGTGTAAGAGGTTAAGGTTTTTAGGGTAGGGGGTTAACGTTAGGGGTTTAGCGGTTAGGGTAGGGGGATAACTTTAGGGGTTTTAGCAGTTGGGTTAGGGGGATAACTTTAGGGGTTTTAGCGGTTAGGGTAGGGGGATTATTTTAGGTGTTTTGTAAGTTAGGGTAGGGGATTACTTTAGGGGGGTTTGCGGTTAGGGTAGGGGGATAACTTTTGGGATTTTAGCGGTTAGGGTTGGGGGATAACTTTTGGGATTTTAGCGGTTAGGGTTGGGGGATAACTTTTGGGGTTTTCGCGGTTAGGGCTTAGGGTAAGCGTTTTTAGGCTAAAGGGTTAAGGTTTTGAGGGTTGCGAGTAGCATTAGTATAAGGGGTTACGATTAGGGGGCTTTAGGGTAGGGGGTAAAGTTAGGGACACCTTTGCGGCCAAGCGTCCGATGGCGAGGAGAGCAGCGGCCGGACCCCGGCAGCCATTTCTTCGCGGCCACATCTCCCGTTCACAAGACCCCCTCTTCCTCGCCAGGTTATTTCTATCGTTAATATCGCCCCTCTCCGCCCCTAATTATGAGCATCACTTTTAAGGCTGGCTGTGTATCAGAGAGCGCGGGACCTGCGCCCGCAGCGAGGCGCCAGCCCCGGCGCCCACGTCCCGTCTCCCCGTTTGAGTCTGCCGGCCCATTTATCTGGTTGTCCGCGCACTACGTGCCACCCCCCAAAAAACAGGGCGCGGGTACGCCGGGGGGCTGGCGCTGTTTGCTCACCCCCCGCCGCGCGGCCCTCTCCCTCCCGCCTTCCCTGGCGAGACCCACCCCTGAAAGAAACGCGGAATGGCTTTGGTAACCGTGATTCCACCTATCCCCCCCTCCTCCTCCCCCTCCCCCCTTTCCCCCCGCTGCAGCGTAAATTCTGGCAAAGAACGCTCCATCCAAAGTCTGACTCGAGGCAGATCCCGATCTGATATGCCCAGGGAAACGCGGGCTCCTTTCCGTGGCTGCGTCCCAATTGGTGGCAGGTTACGAGGACAGTTCCTTGAAATCGGGGGGTGGGCGTCTCCTGTCCTCCAGGGCCACCAGCAGGTCGGCTTTTCAGGATACCCCTGCTTCAGCGCAGGTGGTGCAACTGAAGTCAGCCACCTGTGCTGAAGCAGGGATATCCTTAAAGCCTGACCTGTGGGTGGCCCTTGAGGAATGGAGTTGGCCAATGACTGAGCCACTGATTGAGCCACCTATGCTGAAGCAGGGATATCCTGAAAAGCTGACCGTTTGGGTGGCCCTTGAGGACTGTAGTTGGCCAATGACTGAGCCACTGTTTGAGCCACCTGTGCTGAAGCAGGGATATCCTTAAACCTTGACCCTTGAGGACTGGAGTTGCCTGCCCCTTGATGGAAAAATCCTTGAGTGCCACAGAGAGACCGTTGAGGAATGCGTCTCACCCGGCATAGAAAGCGTTAACCATGCTAACACCAGCGCGTTTCGCCTTTTTCAACGCCCTTCCAGCAGTGACAGGATTCCAAGTGCCCGCCCGGCGCGCGGGTCAGACCGTTCCCCGCGTAAGACCCTTACACTGCATGGCAAGCGTCTCTGGTAGGGAAGGAGTTAACCCCGCGGCGGCAGCTTGCGTTTAGCGCTCAGGATTCAGCCCAGTGATTTTTTTTTAACTCGGGTAACGGCAGCCATCTTTGTTCCCGTCCACCGTCGACGACGTGGGAGGCTGATATCTCCGGCTTGCCACCTCCTAACAAAACCAGGATGACGTCACCTTAGAACGCGCGACGTGCTGCGCTACACCGCTACATTAACGGAAAAGGTGGACGTTAAAAGATTTTACCCTGGGAAAGACCCCTTTAAGGGCAGACCCCTTCTCCTGCGCAGCTCACCCTCATGATACGCTTGTTTGGTTGTGCTGGTGCATTCTGTCTCCGGCGCTGCACATCCTGTGAGAAGTAGCTAAAAAATGAAATATTACTAAGCAGATGTACTCTGAAATGACACAGCAATACCTGGGGACCGCTGACCATTTTAGCATCTTTGTTTGCCTTCGTATATCACATTGGCATGGGGCTTATTTGAATAGAGCTCGCCTCGCCCTTTCCAACGCTGTTTTGATCTTTAAAATCGGACGCTCCGTGCAGGAGACAGAGGTATTTGAAATGTTAAGCGGACCAAAAAATGGAGCTCTCCCCGTAGCCCAGAGCTGTGCATAGGTAGCCGCTGGGCCCGGGAGCACTGGAAGGATCCGTTTACTGTTCTCTCTGATGTGAGTGTCGTTGTGTATCGTGTGTGTCTGCATCTACAAGTGGCCTTTTTGGGGGTCAAGCTGCGTTACTTTTTCATCCATCCATATGCCAGCATTTCATAGCTGCATGTTGAGTTCTCGCCGGTGTCCAGTGTGTCATTTGTGTCTGTGCGTTTGTTGGCGAGGTGTGTAAATTGTGTCTGTGTATGGTAGGGGGGGCCAAGTCCGATCCTCAAGATCCACCAACAGGTCAGATGTTCAGGATATCCCTGCTTCAGCGCAGGTGGCTCGATGAGTGGCTCAGTAATTAGCCAACTCCGGTCCTCATGGGCCAACAACAGGTCAGGTTTTCAGGATATCCCTGCTTCAGCGCTGGCGGTTCAATCAGTGTCTCAGTCAATGGCTAACTCCAGTCCTCAAGGGCCACCAGCAGGTCAGGTTTTCAGGATATCCCTGCTTCAGCGCAGGCGGCTCAATCAGAGCCACTGATTGAGCCAGCTGCGCTGAAGCAGGGATATCCTGAAAACCTGACCAGTTGGTGTACCTTGGGGACTGGATTTAACCCCCCTCCCCACCCCCCCCACCCCCCGCCGCTGCACGGAATGGTATTGTGTATGCCTGTGATGCTGTCACACAGAACCACTTCCCATCGTGATGAAGATTTCGCACTCGGGGTTCCAGCGAACCCCGCAATACTCACTGCCGAGTATCTGATCCCCAAACAGGTCCCTGCATAACGTATCCACTGTATTTGCATCAATATTACCAGGTGCGTGGCTCACGTGTAATTATGTATTATCTAGTGTTCCCCGGGGGTCTGTGTGCTGGCGAATTGCAAATAATTGCTGATAGCACTATAAAAATTCTGATGTGCTAATACATTTCCTGCCGGAGCAGAGTGCTTCAGCGGAGGAATTCTCTGAGCCTCTCATTTAAATTGAGCGTACGGCGCGTTTTCTTGGCTGCCAGGTCTGCCCTTAAAGCAGCAGTGCTACACTGTTCCCTAAGCTGCCAATTGCTTCTGTTATCAAGCATTCACTATCCTGATTGTGTGTCTAACGAAATGGCCGCCTTCTGACTGCATGCTGCAGCCTGTGAACATTAAGTAACATCATGTTACTAAGTGTAACCCATCATTGTTGCAGCTTCCAGAGTAATAGGCAGCCTGCTGTTTGGAACACAGCAACGGATCTGTGTGTGATACTTTGTTGCCAAAGGGCATAGCTCAAAAAGGGGTGTGTCAAAGCCTGTTTCAAAAGAGGAAGTGGATGTGACATTCTAAATGTTTGGTGTAGCAACCAAAGGATGGTCCGTATATTACAAATGGCATTAAAAAAACGCAGGCGGTGTTATCTGATTCTACAGAACAGATATATTTTAAAAACAAAATATATAGGATTTTTCATGTTCTGCTGCTGTAACCAGCACTTTATCTGCTCCCAAGCGTGTGGTGGAAGAAACCCCATTTGCTTAGCGTTCTGCGACTGCATATCAGATCTCAGTGTGTTATTTTGCAGGGTGGGTGGGGGAGGGGGTTGTTGCTTAACTCATTCGGTGCCAGAGAACACCGCTACGCTGCAAAACGATATGATAAACCACCATTTGGGCGTGAAACGCGCCGGAGGAACTTTGGGCCTGCTTTTAACGGCTGACTAATAAACGTATATACTTTTAATACCGCAAATAAACAAAAATATCACTTGCGAGCGCTTTTGCACGTCGCAGACAGCTCTGTGACCCTGCCGTTCTCCGTTATCTCTTAGCATGGAGTGCTTCCACTGCAGCTAGGGATTCTGGGTAATGACGCGCCCATGCGTTTTCGTTGGATTTTGCACATTCTTTTTTCTCTTTGGTTCGTACGTTGTGTAGCGATAAATATAGCTGATTTATTCGGAGATCTTCTGCACAATTCATCGGGCCTTATGATAAACCTTGTATATAATGAGATATCACGTGTTTAGTGTGTGTGTTGACGCGCCGGAAATTAACCCTGTAATATAACCAGGAAACCAATCCCTTTGTGACTGTGTCTGTAAAAATAAAATCCTATGGGCTGCGTACCGCGCGCTTGGCTGTCGTGGCGACGCATTTTGTGTCCCATTGGGAGGTACCGCGCGCCTTTCTGTCGTGGCGACGCATTTCGCATCCCATTGGGAGAAAGGCCCTATAGGAAATAAAGCTATTGCTATTATAATTTATTTACTGAAAAGACGTTCCATTGGTAAAGGGCACAGCCCTCTCTCTCGTCTTTGTCCCGCTGAGGAATGGATGGGAGGGCGGGGGGGGGGGGGAGGGGGGAATCCATCTCTCTGGCCCTGACCGGCTCATGCAGGAGTGGCCAACCCAAGTTCTCAAGAGCCACAAGCAGGTATTAGGGATATCCCTGCTTCAGCACAGGTGGCTCAGTCATTGGCTAACACCAGTCCTCAAGGGCCACCAACAGGTCAGGTTTTCACGGTATCCCTGCTTCAGCACAGAAGTCCGGCATGCACATTAGGCTGAAGCAGGGATAGCATTAAAACCTAACCAGTTGGGGGGGTCTTGAGGACTGGCATTGAGCCCCCCCCCCCCCCCCCATGACTAAATTATGACTGACGGCTGAATTCCCGGAGTTATTAAACGCCGCTGAGGTTAACAAACTGTGACTGTAACGCCCCATCTGTGTCTTGCTTAACTAACGACTCTGCTCTGTTAATTAGGTGCCGTCACCTGCAGCGCCACCCTACAAAGGTTTCCTGCAGGCAGCGGCGCGGCAGACATGAAAGGACACAGTAGCTACGTTTAGTAGACATGCCGTGGGACGGGGAAACATGGGCCGGTGTCCCCCAACCTCTACGTTTCGCTGCGTGGCGACACACACACGGACGGGCTCTTAATCCCTGGACAGAGTTCCCCCTGTGTAAAATGGCCGGATTACTGCAGGCTGCAGGTGCGAGCCTCCCTGCGCGGGGGGGGGGGGTGGGGGGGGGGGGAGAAGGGGCTGCAGCTCATTATTGTTATTAGGTTGTTATTAGGGAGGAGGGGAGAGCCCTGTCATTTCGATGCTGGCCTTTGAAGTGGGATGTCCATGGCGCTTGATGATCCCGGCAAAGCCCCTTTGCCTGCCATGTGCTACACACAAGGAGATAAGCGTTAGAAGGGGCAGTTATGTTTGAACTGGTGGTGAGGTGTCTTCCGGAGGCGTGGCGGTGCGCCACTAAGTAAATATGGGCCTAATGATGTGCCTTGTATGTGTAATGTGCAGAAATTGGAATACAGTCTTCGACTGCACCACCTGTGCTGAAGCAGGGATATCCTGAAAGACTGACCCGTTGGTGGCCCGTGAGGACTGGAGTAAGCCAATGACTGAGTCACCTGTGTTGAAGCAGGGATACCCACAAAGCCTGACCTGTTTGCTGCTTGTGAGGACAGGGGTTGGCCAATAACCGAGCCACTGCTTGAGCCGCCTGTGCTGAAGCAGGGATATCCTGAAAGCCTGACCTGCTTTGGCGACCATACGACAATACGCTGACCTTGCCACAGAAAGATCCGGATGATCCCCAATGGGGATGATTTGTCAATAAACCCCCTCACATTATTGCTGGTGTACCCGTGGGGACCCCCCCCCCCATCCGTGTGCCTCTGCATCCGATGTCCCTTCTGGTTTCAGCTCCCATCAGTCTCCTCCTCTCCCTCCCAGCCGACCACGAGACCGCCCCCGTCCGTCTTCTCGCCGGCTCTGGCGCTCCAATTGATGAGGAGAAACTTCTAAACGCCGATTGATATTCCGCGGCTTCCAGAGCTGAGATAGACAGAAACGGGTTCGCTTGGAAGCTCAGAGGAGCGGAGGAACTGCAAGGGTAACCCCCCCCCCCCCCCCAAAAAAAACATGGATTTAATATGCTTTGGAACTTGTGTCACATGTATGCGCAGCCTCGTGCTATTTCGCAGAACATTTGCTGTTTGAGTGTTAGCAGAAGTTCTCAATCCTAAAGCCACACAAGTCCCCAGGGTGAATAACACAGATGTCCTGTTTCACACAAGTGTGCAGGTGAAGTCCCTGCTGTGTTAAAAGAGCAATCTAAGCTTGCATATATATATATATATATATTTTGGAAGCAGGGGGTCTCTGGAACTGAACCTCGTTCATTTCAGCTCCAGGGACACCCTGCATCCGGAGATACCTACCTCCGAAGTAGGTGACGGTAGCAGCTCCGGCTGAGACTTTGAAGCTCCTGCTTCCCCCGCCGGCCAATAGGAGGCCGCACTGATGATGTCATGGCTTCCTATTGGCTCGCCGGGTGCGGGGGCTTTGAACAGCGGCCATATTGACACAGGCGCTGAGTGTGAAGCAGGGGAACCTGGGAGAAGCAGGGGAGCCTGGGAGAAGGAGAGGCTCAGCGAGTAAAGACACTGACTGGCACTGAGTGTGAAGCAGGGGAGCCTGGTTCAGTTCCCGGTGTCGGCTCCTTGTGACCTTGGGCAAGTCACTTTATCTCCCTGTGCCTCAGGCACCAAAAACATAGATTGTAAGCTCTGCGGGGCAGGGACCTGTGCCTGCAAAATGTCTCTGTAACGCGCTACGTAAAACTAGCAGCGCTATACAAGTACAAACAATAATACTGGGAACCCTGGTAGACGAGGAGAGCGGCCACCGGCAGCTACTTCGCAGGTAAGTATCCCCAGATTAGGGGGGACCCCGGCACTGAAATGTACGGGGTTCAGCTCCGGAGACGCCCTGCTTCAGCACTATATTAAAAGGTTTGAAAAATTCACAAGGCCTGGATTGCCACTTTAAAGAGGAAGAAATATATATATATATAGTGTGTGCGTGCGTGTGCGTGTGTGTGCGTGCACGTGCGTGCGTGTGTATATATTCTCTTGTATTATAATAGTTGATAGTTTTCCTCTTGATAGTAAGACGCGTCCGCAGGGCGCGATGTGAGACCTGTCAACTGCCCCCGGTTTAACATAGTTAGCATCGCGTCGAAAACCGTTCCCCTCGCTTCACCCCAGATAAACGCACTACCACGACTTTATGGGGGGGGGGGGGGGGAGAAACCGGTCACGGCTTTAGTTAAACAACAACATCTATCAAACATAACACATTGATGAACCCGGGGACCCAGCCAGCTGGCTCCGCCATCGTTATTAGAGCCAGATGGATACTCTTGACTCGTACCCAACATTGCCACTAGCCGCCCTAGCTCGCTCCCATACCGGCCGCCCCCCTCCTCCCCCCTCAGCCGAGCATGACGCCCCCCTGCCCCATAACATCTAATATGAGGATCATCTCCAGGAGCCAAGGCTGAACCACCCCCCACACCCATCCTTGGGCCCCACCCTGCAAGCTCACAGGGGGGTGACCACACCACACCCTTTCTCTTTCATGTCTCTTATGTCCATTCCTGATCTCCGTTTATCAATGGAGGGAGGGTGGGAAACGGAGGGGCTAACTGACCCCCCACCCCCCCCAACTCTGCTGATCTCATCTGGCCATTGAAGTCTTGCCACCCCGCCCCTTGGAGTCCTGTACTCACTTTTCCATTAAAATGCCCCCCTGTTCCCCCCCAATGTGCCTGTGTGTTACAGCTGCCATTGTGAGTGGGGCAGGGGGGGGGGGGGGGTTACTTATCTCTCAGTTCCTTGGAGGAGAGAATGAAAAGGAGCAAGGTTTGAAGCGGGTGGTCCCCGAACCTGAACCCCAAAACGCCCACAAAGACGAAAATCTATCATATCTTGGTCCTCTTCTGCATTTTCTTTGCCTTATTAAATGGTCTTGGGTTTGTGTTGTTTTTACATTTATTGAAGCAGGGGGTCTCAGGAGCTGAACCCCAATTCATTTCAGCTCCGGGAACCCCTCTGCTTCCGGAGATACAGACTTCCGTAGGGGGCGAGGTTTTTAACGTTGAAAGTTTGTGCGTCACGCTATAGGAAGCCACGCCTGATGACGTCACAGCTTCCTATTGGCTCGCAGCTCCAGAAGTAGGGGGGGGGGGTCACCCTGAAATTAAAGGGGTTCAGCTCCGGGGAGACCACCCTGCTTCAATCCTGTGTAAATAAAAGGTACAAAATAAAACGGGACGCCCATTTAATAAGGCAAAGAAGATACAGACGAGGACTAAGATATGAGAGGTTTCCGTCTTCGTGGGCACCTTTTGGGTTACAAATCCTTAATGCAGATCCTATTTGTAAAGCTGCTGGAAGAGTAATTAGGAGCAGAGAATCCACATTCTAATTGCGGTGAGCTGCTCCTGCTGATGTAACTGAGTCAGAAGGCCCGAGGGTCAAACACCCAATGAAACTTTGCACTGTGCTTTTTCCCCCCCGTGGCTGTTGCATCCAAAAGGAGATTATTGCAGAGAGATTTGAAGTCGTAGGGGGATGGGAGCCGGGCGGTGCCACGGCGGTGCCACGGATTCCGGGGGGGAGACGGCGGCTGTCCCTGCAGGGATCCCGCATCTGTAGATATCATTCCATCATCTTCCCAGGAAAGATCAAATAGATGTCCCAGAGGGTCCAGAAACGGAACAACCATTTTGACAAAGGGACTTGTTCCCGAAACGCGTCAGAGTAGTCTCAAACCCCCCAATGGTTGTTCAATAAACGATTTAAATCTTTTATGCTGGTTTTGGCCCCCGTCTCTATTTGCTGCTGTGCTCCGTTTCTGGACCCTCTGAGACATCTATTTGATCTACCTTGCTGGTGTGATGCACGCACCACACCTGGAAGAGCTGCTACCTCAGTGATTACTCACCTGTTTACTCCTATTGTCACTGTATATGCAGTTTGTTCCTTTGACTAGGCAGGTATGACCCTTATGGTATATATATAGGTCTACCACCTTTTCGGGGACATCTTTCCACTGCTTCATTTACACATTAACTGACAGGAGTTAAGACATAAGTCTCACGTAGCTTGGATTTTGGCTCTATTTTCCTGTGTGTAATCACCAATTATGGACTTTATTTGTTTATTTACCATGGCCTTTACTGAGCCCTGATATTGGGACCAGTTCCCTGGAACTCTTCCCAGGAAAGGATCGGTACGGTGAGGGCAGTTACCGGGCGAGATCCATTACCCGTAGAGACGGTGATGGCAGATGCAGGGGTGGGCTAACTTCTGTCCTCAAGGGCCACCAGCTGCTCAGGTTTACAGGATATCCCTGCTTCAGCACAGGTGGCTCAATCAGTGGCTCAGTCTTCGATCGCGCCACCTGAAGCAGGGGTATCAGGGAAACCTGACCTGTTGGCGGCCCTTAAGGACTGGAGTTGGCCAATGAGTGAGCCACCTGTGCTGAAGCAGGGGTATCCTGGAAACCTGCCCTGTTGGTGGCCCTTGAGGACTAGAGTTGGCCAATGACTGAGCCACCTGTGCTGAAGCAGGGATATCCTGTAAACCTGCCCTGTTGGTGGCCCTTGAGGACTGGAGTTGGCCAATGACTGAGCCACCTGTGCTGAAGCAGGGGTGTTGTGGGAACCTGACCTGTTGGTGGCCCTTGAGGACTGGAGTTGACCAATGACTGAGCCACCTGTGCTAAGCAGGGATATCCTGGAAACCTGACCTGTTGGTGGCCCTTGAGGACTGGAGTTGGCCAATGACTGAGCCACTGATTGAGCCACCTGTGCTGAAGCAGGGATATCCTGGAAACCTGACCTGTTGGCGGCTCTTGAGTACCGTAGCTGGCCACCCCCGGTCTGAATGAATAACAAGGACGTGTTCGGAGGCAGAATCCGCTTTTCCTTCCTATTATGCAATCATCGCACATAAAAAACACTTTATGCAAAATATCACCTCATCAAGCATTCTGTTTTATTCGTATCAAAAATGCATGAATTGCCTGGCAGAGCCGGCAACCTTAACATCTGCGTTAACGCCTTCTGTGCTGGCGCTGCTTCCAGCGCATCGCCAGGACTCTGATGCGTGGCTTTGCCCCCCGGACGGGGCTGCACGTGTCTCTGGAAAGTGAAGGGCTTCGGCCATTGCATTGCGTCGTTGGGGTTACCAACATTGCATGGGTTAGAGTGGGCGCGTCCATCGAGGGCCAACTCACCCCGAATCACCCTATATGGTCTCATGTCAATGGATTAGCCCGCAGGCAAGGATTCTGGGCAGTGACATGCAAAGGAGCACAAGGCGTGAGTCACCGTTATCTCCCCAACATTTATTTTGACTGGTTTGCAACCCACTACCAGCTTCTCCAAACCAGCCATGTTCCAACTGAGGAGATCTAAATAAATGAAACTGCTGTCTTTGAGTTGGTATTTTGACTCTGCACTTCACACTGCATAATGCCGCAGGCAGGAGGTTTGCAGGAATATCTTCATGTGATGAAGAATCTTCCGCCCGAGAAGGGTTTATTGTACTGAGAAAAACATTGCTTTAACTCTTTGCTCGACAGGTGGTGGTCGTAACGCACTGCAAATGCATTTAATCATAATAAAAGGCTCTGTTTAAATCCTACCTGTTAAAGGGTCGTTTAATCAGCAATCAATAACGTTCACGACCCCACTTTTCAACAAATGCACAAACGTTCTTTGTCGTCTCAAATATCAGTCCTAATTATTTCTTTCTGCGGTTCCTGTGATCTATCAGCAAAATCCTGTTTCCCAGGGTTTACTAAATGGCCGCCTTTCAGTTTCAAATCAGTCCCTCAGTCAGTGTAAATCAGCAGCTACAATGTATTGTCATATTACTAAGGTGACATTATCTATTGTTACAGTTTGCAGCTCAAATGGCTGGGAACATTGGCAACAAAGTATCACAAACAGGCAAGTGTTACAAAGATCTTGCACTGCTGGGGAGGTGGGCTAAAACCTGCTATAGAAATCAAAGGATGCTGAATATTAAATCTAATTAAAAATGGCATTAAGCGTTGAATTTTCAAATGAAAAAAAAAACGTAGTCAGTTATCTAATACTGCAGAACTGATTTATTTAAAGAAACACACACGTAGGATAATTCTGCGTTAGTTTTGGAGAGGGTGAAAGCAGAAGCCCGACTGTTTTATTAAAAGATGTCCCTCCCTCCACCTTCCCAACACAGCTCTCGTTTTTATAATCGGGCGCATCGTTCAGAAGATACGAGCGTTTGACATATTAAGTGTCCGGGAGGTTAAAATGGAGCGGGAAGAAAATCATGATTTGTAACACTAGAAAAGCATTTTAATTAAAAAAAAAAAAGAGCAGGATCCGCTCAGGGGACAAAATACTCACATTATAGGGGTTACATTCACATAGGGTTTCGGAGTTTAGGGGGTGATCGCTGCTTTGTTGTAGGGGAAGTGCTTGAATATTTTTATCACCATCTAAAAATGTCAGCGAAACTAACATTGCTTTGGATTTCAGTGGGAAGTCCCCGCCGCCAAATACGCAGATTTATGCCGTTTTTCCGCTAGGAGAACGCAGAGCCGAAAAACACGAAGGCGCCAAGGATCCAAACCCAGGAAATTTTAGGCCCCGAAGTGTAAAGTCATAATACGAACTTTATTTCCGAGAGCGCTTTTTCTCCCAGTGGGACTCAACGCAGCATACTGCGCGGTACACAGCAGGAGTGCCTGCCCCACAGAGCTTACAATCTATGTCGGTGGTGGCTGAGGCACAGGGAGATAAAGTGACCTGCCCAAGGTCACAAGGAGCCGACCCCCGGGAATTGAACCTGCTTCTGAGTCAGCGTCTTTACTCGCCGCCCCTTCAGCAGACTGCTCCTTGACACCCGCCCGCTCAATAACTAATGAAGCCTTTCGGGTCCGTGTTAAACAAACACGCTGAAGCGAACATCTTCTCGTATCTGGCACCGCAACAGAAAACAGGCTGCAATTGGTCAATGAATCACCCTTTGTTGGAGTGCATCAGTTTGCTATCCCCTTCCCGTGCACATTTACTGTGGTGGAGTGTTAATAGATGGAGTATTTGCTGATAGATGGAGTACTCGCTGAGAGATGGAGCATTTGTTGAGTATTTTCGAGACCGGTGCCATTTCCTTTTGGTCTTACTCATTGTTCTCGGAAATTTCCAAACGGTGGTGGTGGGGCGGTTTGGGGGAGGGGGACGGGGGGGGAACGGTCCATGAAGCAAATAAAAATCAATTTGCATCTCAGCTATGAAAAATAGGCACCGCTGACAGGCACCCCTGTGGACACCTTCCACCAGGCCCTCTCTGACAGGCACTTCTGGGAACACCCTCTACTAGGCCCCCTCTGACAGGCACCTCTGGGGACACTTTCCACCTGGCTCCCTCTGACAGGCACCTCTGGGGACACCCTCTACCAGGCCACCTCTGACAAGCACATCTGGGGACACCCTGCACAAGGCCCCTTCTGACAGGCACATCTGAGGAAACCTTCCACCAGGCTCCCTCTGACAGGCACTTCTGGGGACAACTTCCACCAGGCCCCCTCTGACAGGCACCTCTGGGTTACCCCCTCCACCAGCCCCCCCTCTGACAGGCACCTCTGCAGATCTGACACTACAACAGGGGGTCCCGAGTCCCTTGACTCATCGGACACAGGACAGGAGTTCTGGATGTCCCCACCCTTTCGCCCATTGGATAACGGGGTCCTGCAAGTATATATATATATATATATATATATATACAGACCTCCCCCCAATGGCAACAACCTCCTTGAGAAAGGTCCCACTGGGGGACCGAAACGTCGGTTTTTGTGTCTTCTATCAAATATAGAAAATGTATGATTTACTTACCTGCGTGCTGTCCCTTGATGTCGTGTTGCAACCGGTATCGTATGGTATATATATATATATATATATATGCAGACCTCCCCCCAATGGCAACCACCTCCCATCAACACCACTTAACCAAACCAACTCCCCGGTATACACGTGCTATGTTGGGAGGGCGAGGGGAGCATATTTTGCCAAATTGTGCTTCCAACCACCGGTTCCCCCCTTTATTCCACCCCCCCAAACTCCGCAGCCCCCTGCCCCTGTCCCTAGCCCACCGGCCGCCCCTCTCCCCGGCCCTGCACCGTGTCCGCCCTAAGGGCTGGGGTACCGTCCCGGGGCTCGGAGGGTTAAGGCGACCTGAGCATCTTGCAGTATTGACATTTGCAGGGAGATTGCACCCACAGCACAGTTTTCGAGGCAGAAGAACCTCTCAGCATCTGCAGACGCCACAAATCACCCAGCTTTATGCTTTCTGTCAGGTTCTCCCAGGCCGCGCATTCCAGCACTGGTTTTACAGGTAAGGCGGCCTGTGCCGGGTGTTATGCTGCAGGATTGGCAACTGCACTGAAGGGAGAATTTCACCCAGTCCTCTGGTACGCACACATGGCTAAATCTGGTATGTGTGGGTGACCGTCTCACTCTAGATTATCAGGGACAGGCTCAGACAGTCCTGGGGTTATATCTAATGTAGTGTGAACCCCTGGCTGCAGAGTATCAGGGACAGGCTGAGCCAGTCCTGGGGTTATATGTAATGTAGAGTGGCCTCCTGACTGCAGAGGATTAGGGACAGGGTCAGACTGTCCTGGGGTTATATGTAATGTAGAGTGACATCCTCACGGCAGAGGATTAGGGGCAGGCTCAGACAGTCCTGGTTTATATGTAATGTGGGGTGACCTGACTGCAGACTATCAGGGACAGGCTCAGACAGTCCTAGGTTTATAGCTAATGTAGTGTGACGTCCTGACTGCAGAGTATTAGGGACAGGCCCACACAGTCTTGGGGTTATATGTAATGTAGCGTGACCCACTGACTGCAGAGTATCAGGGACAGGGTCCGACAGTCCTGGTTTATATGTAATGCAGTGTGACTTCCTCACTGCAGAGTATCAGGGACAGGGTCAGACAGTCCTGTGTTTATATCTAACGTAGGGGTGAACCTCCAAAACTCATCAATGTATCCCCCCCGCGATAATTGCAGTTGCAAACACTAAACTCCCGTCTCAGTATTACGTTCCCCGCATATTAGCAGAGGAGCCCCATCTGCATTAAAACAACTTTCCTTTGAGGGGGGATTAAATAAAGTTAGGAGCTCCCACCCAAAGCAGTGTTAAAAAGCAGAGGCGAGAGAAAAAAAAGCAGCTGTGACAGATCCTGGAAGTTATACTCATAATGCTCTGGGTAGAAAACCCCACAAGTATTCACAGCTGCATTCTGCTGATAGAGATCTTTTTAGGTATCTGGCTTGGAAGTAAGCCCAGCTATAAGAGGTGAAAAATATCTCACTCTCTTATCAGGGAGCCAGGCTGTGTATATGGCTAATAGCTGCAGAGGTCTGCTCACCTCACGAGAATCAAGCATGTCAACCAAACCGCTGCATGCGTGTATATGGGTCAAAAAAAGCCGGCGCGCCAAATGGTGCAATAAATGTGTCTTTACTAGCTCAACGTTTCGGCTTCCCAATGGAGCCCTTACCGGCTCTTGAAAAGGGCTCCATTGGGAAGCCGAAACGTTGAGCTAGTAAAGACACATTTATTGTATGGTTTGGCGTGCCGGTGTTTTGATCCTTCCACGTAGAGGGTCGGTCGGTGGAACGGTCCAGGGATTGGCATTCCTTGCACAATACAAGAGGCGATGAAACCCTTGGCTGACCAGTAGATGGGGCTATTGGCAATTTGGCCCCAGCGTGAGAACGGTCATTGGAAATACTCCTTGTGTTCTGCCGCAAAATTGTTGGTATTGGGGAGGGGGGGGGACGGACAAAACAGACATTGAATTCCTTTGCCTGCATGGCAGAGATCCCCCTCCCCCACATACATCCAAGAGGAAGCGACTTCACCAAATTTTCAGTCCGGATGAAGGTTTATCGGACTTGTGGCCATGATAATCAGCGGATGAATTAAAATGCGTGGCAAGGCAATGGAAATGTAGCCTATATGAAGCGTCAAGGCGCATATTTACTACGCAGCACTGGTCCGCAAGACCATGCAAGCGTTGGGGGCTTGTGGCGTAGCACTGCTTAGCAGAAATGGCCCAACGTCTCTCATAGAGGCAATAACGAAAGTTTTCTTTTTTTTTTTTAAGGTTCTTGTTGCAGATAATCTTCCATGTAACGGTCCGCCACAAATACCAAAGAGACGCCCCGTTCGAATCGCCTCACGTTGGGTATTTCCAGCGAAGTGGAGGCAATCTCAGCCCCCCCCTCCCCGTCCCTTGACCCCCCCCCCCATTCATCTAAACTTGCGATCACCCGTTCCTCTGGATACCCTGTTAGTAATATAGATAATAGCTATACAGATAATAGAGATGCGGTAAGCTTTGCGTGCCAAAAGAATTAAAGTTCCAGGACTTGGCATGCCTCTTCCTCTGCATTAGGTTTCTGTGTGTGTGTGTGCGTGTGCGAGACTGAGTGTATGTGAATTTATCGCCCCTCCGACGTGCCAGGTCTACAGAAGTGAGAATTAAGGCCCGGCCATCGATCACCGAGCTTGGAACTGGTGTAATATATTAACGCGTTACCGGTTCCGGGGGGGAGGGGGAGGAGGGGGCGGGCGCCAGGCAGCCAAGTTGTTCGGTGCCAGTGACGCAGTGAACCCCCTGCTTCAAAACTCTACCTCTAAATTTCCGTAAAGCACCAAATCTCTCCCTCCCCCAGAATGTGAATTTAACTCCCGTAATGTGAGTGTCTCGCGCCCTGGGCAGGTCCCGCGCGTCGGAAAAAGAAATAAGCGTTTTTCTAGTCTTATCCCCCCATGATTTTCTTAATCTCTATCTGCTGGGGTTACCGTGGTAACCTTTACACTGCGCTGGGCTCTGGGGGTGAGGGGGAGCTCCATTTTAACATCCCGGACGCTTAAACGCTTATATCTCCTGAACGAAGGAGCAGATTGTGTTGTGATCAGGGAGAATATCTACAAACAAATATTCAGATAGTGTATGACTCCTTCCCCCCCCGGGTGTTTCCCCGTTGTGTTGGCGCGGGGTGTGGTGAAATGGGGAACATACTGCATATATTTTGTTCATGCCTCAAGATCCAACCAATATGGGAGGAGGTGTCTGCCCTAACACATAGGATCCTAGGGATCACTGTGCCACGGGATCCTATATATATATATATATGGCTCGTACAACCAATGGCAACTAAAACAAAAAAGAGGCCAACATTATCTCCCAAATTTTAAACGCCACTTAAGAGCGCAATTGCCAAGAATTGGACACAACCTACCCCTCCATCTCTGACCCAAATAAACAATACAATCTGCCATATAGTTTATATGGATACACTTTCAGCTTACCCAGATGGCTCCCCTCACACGTTTCGGAGACTTGGGCCCCTTGGTTTTGACACGCAGGTATCTCCCCATACACCAGCAGTGCGCAAACTGGGGGCGCCCCAGGGCGGGAGAATTTTTAGGGGGGGGGTGGACGCGGGCGGTTGCAGGGGCCCCACGCTCTTCCTTCCCCCCCCCCCCCCCCCAGGCATTTAAATTAAATGCCGGGGGGAGGCGTGAGGCTCCTGTAACTCACTTACCTGCTGCCAGCCGGGTCTTCGCGCGTCAAATGACGCGGCGGGGTGGCGTGACATGACGTCACATGACCCGCGAGGTCATTTGATGCCGCGTCATTGGAGAGGGGGGGGCGCGAACGCTGCGGGGCCCGGGCTGGGGGGCGCAGCTCAGAAGTTTGCGCACCCCTGCACTATACTATATATGTACCAATGCTGTCCCCTTTCCCTCCTTCCCTAACCCCCCCCCCCTCCAATTGTGTTATTACCAGATTGTATGTATCATTGTACCACCCCCCCCCTTTCTTTTTATGTCCCCTTTATCTTTAATTTTGAAGAAAAAAAAGATCAATAAAAAATTTCAAGTAATAAAAATAAATAGCGGTGAGCAGAGACTGCTGATTTTAAAGTAAAAAATGGGGGGCTATCAGCCTTTTTAACCAGTTTTGTGCGTCTCTGTACGGTTTTAAACTCTCCATGCCATGCTTTAGTGTCTGAACGTTCACAGCCACTCTCGACTCGCGTGGCAAAATACTGAGGATTCATCTCGCACCCAAAATGCACCAAGGAACCCCCCGAAAAGGCCCCGACCCGCTTTTATTCTACTATTACCCTGTTCATTTCTCTGCGGTTTGTTAGATTCTGCGCTTCCGCTAGGAAGGGCTCTCGGGGTAGAACAGGGGGTGGGGCAACTCCAGTCTCTCAAGGGCCACCAACGGGTCAGGTTTGCAGGATATCCCTGCTTCAGCACAGGTGGCTCAGCCATTGGCCAACTCCAGTCTCTCAAGGGCCAACACCAGGTCAGGTTTGCAGGATATCCCTGCTTCAGCACAGGTGGCTCAGCCATTGGCCAACTCCAGTCTCTCAAGGGCCACCACCAGGTCAGGTTTGCAGGATATCCCTGCTTCAGCACAGGTGGCTCAGCCATTGGCCAACTCCAGTTCTCAAGTGACACCAACAGGTCAGGTTTTCAGGATATCCCGGCTTCAGCACAGGTGGCTCAATCAGTGGCTCAGTCGAAGACTGAAGCCGGGACATCCTGAAAACCTGACCCGTTGGGGGCCCTTGAGCACAGGCGTTGCCCGCCCCCCCCCCAGATAGAAGAATGCATAACTCAGCTCCGGCTGTGATTGACAATGAAAATGAACGTTACCAGCGCACAGCACTCACGCTGCCGTATATCACAAGGCACACGGATTTCACACCAGTGCAAAAGGTGAAAGTGCTAATTGCTAATGCATATTTGAGGTCCCTCCTTCCAAGTAGATAAACAGCAGAATATCTTGTAACGCTGATCAGAGAACGCTAGCAAAAAAAACACCCCCCACAATGTGGGCTGTATTTAAAACATCAGGGAAACTTTAAAAAAAATCTATATATATTATATATATATATATATATATATATATATATATATATATATATATATATATATATATATATATATATATATAAAATCAAAAAAATAAAAAAATAAATAGAGGATACCTATTTATTTTTTGATTTTTTTGATTATTGAAGCTCGGCTAACACGGTACTGATACCTCTACATGAATATATATACTATATATATATAATTAAACGTCATCAATTTAAAGTGTGGCATCTTATGTCATGGTTGTGCATAAGAGTTTTAATAATTTTATTTCATATTCTCCCAGTGGGACTCAAAGCGCGTCACAGTTACAGCACAGCGCGCGGGACGCGGCACGTAGGAATGTTACGCACACCGTCCCTGCCCCGCAGAGCTTACAATCGATGACTTGCCTGATAAACGCAGTGGCATTGTTACCAGAATCAGCGGACACTTTTTCCCCACTCCAGCTTTGGCGCGTGGCTGTTAGCTTCTGCTCTGCGCGCCGAGTATTTTTCTCCGTGTATTTCGCCCGGTCGCCATCTTTTTTATTTCGTCTCGTATCCCAGCGGTAGGCAAGCTTTAAACTGCAATGTACTTTCCCTTATGTACAAGCCGTGCGATGGGGCGATGCAAGGACATCCCGTTTGAGTTTTTGACTTTTTTCCTTTATTTTTTTTTTTTTTTTTTTAACCTCGGTTAAAACCTCGGTTTTTTTAACCTCGGTTTTTTTAACCTCCGGAGCGGAACCCCGTTAATCTCAGCTCTGGGGACCCCCTGCTTCCGGAGATACTTACCTCCAAAGGGGGTGCCGGTAGCTGCTCCGCTAGCTGGGTTCACTTAATGGCGGAGTTTCGAGGCTCCCGTGCCCTGCGGGCCAATAGGAAGCCGTGATGTCATCGGGTGAGGATTCCTATTGGCCCATGTGACCAGTGGCTTTAAACTCCGTGGAGATACCGGCGCCCCCTCCGGAGGGGTTAAGGAGGGGTCCCCAAGGCTGAAATTAATGGGGTTCAGGTCCGGAGACCCCCCTGCATCAAACCTATGTAAAAAATAGTTTATTTTTTAAAAGGAGGTTATGGGTTAGATAAGGGGGGGGTGCAAACTTTTTTGTCTGCACCCCCTGCCTGCTCCCCCCCCCCCCCCGCTCGCGCCACCGCTCCCCCTTACCTTTTCCCCCGACGTCATGTGACATCGCGTTGCCATGGCCGCCAGAGACGAGGTAAGAGGGAGTCACAGAGGCCTCGCGCGCTCCCCCGGCATTTCGTTTAAATGTTGTGGGGTAGAGCGGGGGGGTCCTCTGTAAACGCCGCGCCCCCAGTTTGCCCACCCCTGGGTTAGATCCTCAGAGCTCCGGTAATTTTGACCCGATAACGTTACGTTTCCCGAAATAAGGAACAGACTTTATTTTTCTTCTCATTGGTTTCCTCAAAACTAATGAGAGGCAAAAATAACGTCCATTCTTCAAAGCCTCAGCGCTATTATTTGTGATTTTCATCTCTCTCCCTCTCTCTCTACCTCCCTCCTATCTCTCTACCCCCCTCTCTCTCTAACCCCCTCTCTCTCTACCTCCCCCCCTCTCCCTCCCTCCCTCCCTCCCTTTCTCCCTCTCCCCTTCCCTCTCTCTCCCCCCTCCCTTTCTCTCTACCTCCCACCCTCTCTACCTCACCCCTCTCTCTCCCCCTTTCTCTGTCCCTCTCTTTCTCCCTCCCTCTCTCTCTCTCTCCCCCTCTCTCCCTCCCTCCCTCTCCCCCTCTCTTTCTCTCCCCCCCCCCTCTCTCTCCCTCCCCCCTTTCTCTCCCCATCTCTCTCTCTCCCCCCCTCTCCCCTCTCCCTCTCTCTCCCTCCCTCCCCACTTTCTCACCCTCTCATATGGTACGAGGCCTCGTGTGATACCTCAGCGAGCTCAGTAAGCAGCCGGCTAGGCGTGTCCCGACAGGTTAGGAGTCGGCCAGAGAAACCTCCGCAACGCTGACATGTCTTTCAGCGTGCTGTGAGATGCAGTTACCATGTACAGAGGGCTCCCATGCCTATGTATGTATGCTTTATGGCAAATGAAAATACCCCTTTGTGAGCAACCCTGCTCTTCCCCATTATCTCTTAGCATACACTGCTTCCACTGCAGCCAGGGATTCTGGGTAACGACATGCAAATGGGCACACAGTGTCACCTTTTACTTCAAATCCATTGTAACATGGAGTCCTATAAGGGTACGCCTGCCGCATTACACAGCTTTCCAGCACAGCCTGGGCTAATGAAGCGCAGAGCCAGTAAACCTATTCACAGACAGCCTTTATGTGTATATTCTTGTTTATGTGTGTGTAGGCGTGATGTATATTCTTGTTTATGTGTGTGTAGGCGTGATGTATATTCTTGTTTATGTGTGTGTAGGCGTGATGTATATTCTTGTTTATGTGTGTATGCGTGATGTATATTCTTGTTTATGTATGTCCTGCCACGTGTACAGAAATGAAACACAATTGCTACATATAATTCTTCTCCTTACTCTTCTACGGCGGCTCATAACCGTTTCCCTCGTAACTTTTCCCCGTCACCTTTTCTTGCTTTTCGGAACCGTGGGGTTCCCCCTCCCCCCTGAAGCTCACCTGTGATCCCCCTGATGTCTAGAGACCCCCCCCCCCCCCCCCATCAGGAGATGACACAGCAGCTTCCTATTGGCCGTGGAAGCGAGTTCTGACCACGGCGGCCATTTTGTGTCTGGTGGGCAGGGTTCCTTCCTGTGCTGGCACTGAGGATATCGGGGGGTCACCTGGACATCGGGGGGCCACAGATTAAATTAAAAATTCTTTAACTCCATATAACCCCTCATTCCTAACCTATATATTGTATTCTATTAAAGAGGCAACCCAGCAGTATTCTACTTGTGTTTAAAAAAACCTGTTTGGGATCATGTGTTGCCAATGTCCCCAGCAGTTTGAGCTGCAGACAGTAATACATGGTAGAATACAGGATACATTGTAGCTGCTGAGTGATAGATTGAACCTGAAAGGCGGCCATTTAGTGAACCCTGGGAAGCAGGATCTTTGCTGATCGATCGCGGGAGAACAAGTCGATCGGCAGCTTAGGTAATTGGTATTCAATAAAGGTAATCAAAGGCGGCGTATATTAAAAGAGTAAAGGATTTTTTTTAAAGTGCCGGGCGGATTGCCTCTTTAATATATTATTACAGCTGAACCCCCTTATAACGCTGCGCTTGGGGTCCAAAGAATCACATCGCGCTATAAGCGGATCGCGTTAGGAATAATGTATGCATTGTACAATAAAGTATTTAAGACGCCAATAATCGTGTTGTAAAGTATTCATAAATACAAAAACTGGGAGCCACGCTTACACCGCGTTATAAGCGGATCCGCGTTGTAGCGGATCACGTTATAACAGGGTTGAGCTGTATTGTCTATAATGCTACATTCTCTACTACCTACATTTCATACACCACTTAGAGTGTAAGCTCTCCGGGTTAGGGATTTCCTATTGTGTGATTGTGTTGGTTGTGCTTATTGCATTATAACTCCCCGTACTATCTCACATGTAAAGCGCTGAGGACACTGTGGGTGCTATATAAATAAAGCTATATATACAGACATTATGCAGCTCAGATTTCTAACACTACTAACAAAAATTTAAAAAAAAACACCATTATTTTAACACATACGTTATAATAGAAGTTTAAAAATATATATATTTTAATATCCCATTCTCAAAGATAAAAAGATTGCTGTTTAAATTGAATGTAAATATGGATATATATCTAAGCTCATCTAATTTATCAAAAGGATCTTAACTCATTTTCAGTATGAGCACTGTTATTGAGATATTTCATGATTCTGTTTCCTTTTGTAACTCTTTTCAGGTGAAAAGTGACATTCACCTACCTCCGTGTGTATGTAAGTGACAGTCACCTACCTCTGTGTGTATGTAAGTGACTGTCACCTACCTCCGTGTGTATGTAAGCGACAGTCCCCTACCTCTGTGTGTATGTAAGTGACAGTCACCTACCTCTGTGTGTATGTAAGTGACAGTCACCTACCTCCGTGTGTATGTAAGTGACAGTCACCTACCTCCGTGTGTATGTAAGTGACAGTCACCTACCTCCGTGTGTATGTAAGTGACAGTCACCTACCTCCGTGTGTATGTAAGTGACAGTCACCTACCTCCGTGTGTATGTAAGTGACAGTCACCTACCTCCGTGTGTATGTAAGTGACAGTCACCTACCTCCGTGTGTATGTAAGTGACAGTCACCTACCTCCGTGTGTATGTAAGTGACAGTCACCTACCTCCGTGTGTATGTAAGTGACAGTCACCTACCTCCGTGTGTATGTAAGTGACAGTCACCTACCTCCGTGTGTATGTAAGTGACAGTCACCTACCTCCGTGTGTATGTAAGTGACAGTCACCTACATCTGTGTGTATGTAAGTGACACTCACCTACCTCCGTGTGTATGTAAGTGACAGTCACCTACCTCCGTGTGTATGTAAGTGATATTCACCTACCTCCGTGTGTATGTGACAGTCACCTACCTCCGTGTGTATGTAAGTGACAGTCACCTACCTCCGTGTGTATGTAAGTGACAGTCACCTACTTCCGTGTGTATGTAAGTGATATTCACCTACCTCCGTGTGTATGTAAGTGACACTCACCTACCTTCGTGTGTATGTAAGTGACACTCACCTACCTTCATGTGTATGTAAGTGACAGTCACCTACCTCCGTGTGTATCTAAGTGATATTCACCTACCTCCGTGTGTATGTAAGTGACAGTCACCTACCTCCATGTGTATGTAAGTGACAGTCACCTACCTCCGTGTGTATGTAAGTGACAGTCACCTACTTCCGTGTGTATGTAAGTGACTGTCACCTACCTCCGTGTGTATGTAAGTGACTGTCACCTACCTGCATGTGTATGTGAGTGACATTCACCTACCTCCGTGTGTATGTAAGTGACATTCACCTACCTGCATGTGTATGTAAGTGACAGTCCCCTACCTCTGTGTGTATGTAAGTGACAGTCACCTACCTCTGTGTGTATGTAAGTGACAGTCACCTACCTCCGTGTGTATGTAAGTGACACTCACCTACCTGCATGTGTATGTGAGTGACACTCACCTACCTCCGTGTGTATGTATGTTACATTCACCTACCTGCATGTGTATGTAAGTGACAGTCACCTACCTCCGTGTGTATGTAAGTGACAGTCACCTACCTCCGTGTGTATGTAAGTGACACTCACCTACCTCCGTGTGTATGTGAAATTCACCTACCTGCATTTGTATATAAGTGACACTCACCTAACTCCGTGTGTATGTATGTGACATTCACCTACCTGCATGTGTATGTAAGTGACACTCACCTACCTCTGTGTGTATATAAGTGACATTCACCTACCTCCGTGTGTATGTAAGTGACAGTCACCTACCTCCGTGTGTATGTAAGTGACATTCACATACCTCTGTGTGTATGTAAGTGACACTCACTTACCTCCGTGTGTATGTATGTGACAGTCACCTACCTCCGTGTGTATGTAAGTGACAGTCACCTACCTCCGTGTGTATGTATGTGACAGTCACCTACCTCCGTGTGTATGTAAGTGACTGTCACATACCTCTGTGTGTAAGTGACACTCACCTACCTCCGTGTGTATATAAGTGACACTCACCTACCTCCGTGTGTATGTATGTGACAGTCACCTACCTCCGTGTGTATGTAAGTGACTGTCACATACCTCTGTGTGTATGTAAGTGACACTCACCTACCTCCGTGTGTATATAAGTGACACTCACCTACCTCCGTGTGTATGTATGTGACAGTCACCTACCTCTGTGTGTATGTAAGTGACAGTCACATACCTCCGTGTGTATGTAAGTGACAGTCACCTACCTCCGTGTGTATATAAGTGACATTCACCTACCTCCGTGTGTATATAAGTGACACTCACCTACCTCCATGTGTATGTAAGTGACACTCACCTACCTCCGTGTGTATATAAGTGACACTCACCTACCTCCGTGTGTATATAAGTGACACTCACCTACCTCCGTGTGTATGTATGTGACAGTTACCTACCTCTGTGTGTATGTAAGTGACAGTCACCTGCCTCCATGTGTATGTATGTGACAGTCACCTACCTCCGTGTGTATGTAAGTGACTGTCACATACCTCCGTGTTTATGTAAGTGACACTCACCTACCTCCGTGTGTATATAAGTGACACTCACCTACCTCCGTGTGTATGTAAGTGACAGTCACCTACCTCCGTGTGTATGTAAGTGACAGTCACCTACCTCCGTGTGTATGTAAGTGACAGTCACCTACCTCCGTGTGTATGTAAGTGACAGTCACCTACCTCCGTGTGTATGTAAGTGACAGTCACCTACCTCCGTGTGTATGTAAGTGACAGTCACCTACATCTGTGTGTATGTAAGTGACACTCACCTACCTCCGTGTGTATGTAAGTGACAGTCACCTACCTCTGTGTGTATGTAAGCGACAGTCACCTACCTCCATGTGTATGTAAGTGATATTCACCTACCTCCGTGTGTATGTGACAGTCACCTACCTCCGTGTGTATGTAAGTGACAGTCACCTACCTCCGTGTGTATGTAAGTGACAGTCACCTACTTCCGTGTGTATGTAAGTGATATTCACCTACCTCCGTGTGTATGTAAGTGACACTCACCTACCTTCGTGTGTATGTAAGTGACACTCACCTACCTTCATGTGTATGTAAGTGACAGTCACCTACCTCCGTGTGTATCTAAGTGATATTCACCTACCTCCGTGTGTATGTAAGTGACAGTCACCTACCTCCATGTGTATGTAAGTGACAGTCACCTACCTCCGTGTGTATGTAAGTGACAGTCACCTACTTCCGTGTGTATGTAAGTGACTGTCACCTACCTCCGTGTGTATGTAAGTGACTGTCACCTACCTGCATGTGTATGTGAGTGACATTCACCTACCTCCGTGTGTATGTAAGTGACATTCACCTACCTGCATGTGTATGTAAGTGACAGTCCCCTACCTCTGTGTGTATGTAAGTGACAGTCACCTACCTCTGTGTGTATGTAAGTGACAGTCACCTACCTCCGTGTGTATGTAAGTGACACTCACCTACCTGCATGTGTATGTGAGTGACACTCACCTACCTCCGTGTGTATGTATGTTACATTCACCTACCTGCATGTGTATGTAAGTGACAGTCACCTACCTCCGTGTGTATGTAAGTGACAGTCACCTACCTCCGTGTGTATGTAAGTGACACTCACCTACCTCCGTGTGTATGTGAAATTCACCTACCTGCATTTGTATATAAGTGACACTCACCTAACTCCGTGTGTATGTATGTGACATTCACCTACCTGCATGTGTATGTAAGTGACACTCACCTACCTCTGTGTGTATATAAGTGACATTCACCTACCTCCGTGTGTATGTAAGTGACAGTCACCTACCTCCGTGTGTATGTATGTGACAGTCACCTACCTCCGTGTGTATGTAAGTGACAGTCACCTACCTCCGTGTGTATGTATGTGACAGTCACCTACCTCCGTGTGTATGTAAGTGACTGTCACATACCTCTGTGTGTAAGTGACACTCACCTACCTCCGTGTGTATATAAGTGACACTCACCTACCTCCGTGTGTATGTATGTGACAGTCACCTACCTCCGTGTGTATGTAAGTGACTGTCACATACCTCTGTGTGTATGTAAGTGACACTCACCTACCTCCGTGTGTATATAAGTGACACTCACCTACCTCCGTGTGTATGTATGTGACAGTCACCTACCTCTGTGTGTATGTAAGTGACAGTCACATACCTCCATGTGTATGTAAGTGACAGTCACCTACCTCCGTGTGTATATAAGTGACATTCACCTACCTCCGTGTGTATATAAGTGACACTCACCTACCTCCATGTGTATGTAAGTGACACTCACCTACCTCCGTGTGTATATAAGTGACACTCACCTACCTCCGTGTGTATATAAGTGACACTCACCTACCTCCGTGTGTATGTATGTGACAGTTACCTACCTCTGTGTGTATGTAAGTGACAGTCACCTGCCTCCATGTGTATGTATGTGACAGTCACCTACCTCCGTGTGTATGTAAGTGACTGTCACATACCTCCGTGTTTATGTAAGTGACACTCACCTACCTCCGTGTGTATATAAGTGACACTCACCTACCTCCGTGTGTATGTATGTGACAGTCACCTACCTCTGCGTGTATGTAAGTGACACTCACCTACCCCCGTGTGTATGTAAGTGACACTCACCTACCTCCGTGTGTATGTAAGTGACACTCACCTACCCCTGTGTGTATGTAAGTGACAGTCACCTACCTCCATGTGTATATAAGTGACATTCACCTACCTCCGTGTGTATATAAGTGACACTCACCTACCTCCATGTGTATATAAGTGACACTCACCTACCTCCGTGTGTATAGAAGTGACACTCTCCTACCTCTGTGTGTATGTAAGTGACACTCACCTACCTCCGTGTGTATGTAAGTGACATTCACATACCTCTGTGTGTATGTAAGTGACATTCACCTACCTCTGTGTGTATATAAGTGACACTCACCTACCTCCGTGTGTATATAAGTGACACTCACCTACCTCCGTGTGTATATAAGTGACACTCTCCTACCTCCGTGTGTATGTAAGTGACACTCACCTACCTCCGTGTGTATGTAAGTGACATTCACATACCTGTGTGTATGTAAGTGACACTCACCTACCTCCGTGTGTATGTATGTGACAGTTACCTACCTCCGTGTGTATGTAAGTGACAGTCACCTACCTCCATGTGTATGTATGTGACAGTCACCTACCTCCGTGTGTATGTAAGTGACTGTCACATACCTCCGTGTTTATGTAAGTGACACTCACCTACCTCCGTGTGTATATAAGTGACACTCACCTACCTCCGTGTGTATGTATGTGACAGTCACCTACCTCCGTGTGTATGTAAGTGACACTCACCTACCCCCATGTGTATGTAAGTGACACTCCCCTACCTCCGTGTGTATGTAAGTGACAGTCACCTACCTCCGTGTGTATGTAAGTGACACTCACCTACCTCCGTGTGTATGTAAGTGACACTCACTTACCTCCGTGTGTATGTGACATTCACCTACCTGCATGTGTATATAAGTGACAGTCACCTACCTGCATGTGTATATAAGTGACACTCACCTACCTCCGTGTGTATGTAAGTGACACTCACCTACCTCCGTGTGTATGTAAGTGACACTCACCTACCTCAGTGTGTATGTAAGTGACACTCACCTACCTCTGTGTGTATGTAAGTGACACTCACCTACCTCCGTGTGTATGTAAGTGACAGTCACCTACCTCTGTGTGTATATAAGTGACACTCACCTACCTCCGTGTGTATATAAGTGACACTCACCTACCTCCGTGTGTATGTAAGTGACATTCACCTACCTCCGTGTGTATGTAAGTGATATTCAATTCACCCAGAAGTTCCAAACCCTGAAATATGTGAGTGGGTTGGGGGGAAGATAGAGAGGGGAGAGAGAGAGCAAGAGGTAATGAGGAGGGGGGTGAGGGGAGGGAAGAGATGGGGGAGGGGTGGAGAAGAGAGGGAGGAGGAAAGAGGCAGGGGTTGGCGGAGAGAGAGAGAGGAGAGGGGGGGAGAGATATGACGGGGAAGAGAGAGGAGGGGGGAGAGATATGAGGGGTGAGAAAGAGGAGGGGGAGAGAGAGATGAGGGAGGAGTAAGAGGAGGGGGAGAGTGGAAGGGGGAGAGAGGAACGGGACACGAGAGGAGAGGGGGAGAAAGAGGAGGGGGAGTGTGAGTGAATGAGAGAGAGGGGGGAGTGGGAGTGAATGAGAGAGAGAGGGGGGAGTGGGAGTGAATGAGAGAGAGAGGGGGGAGTGGGAGTGAATGAGAGAGAGAGAGAGAGAGAGAGGAGGGCGAGGGGAGTTGGAAAGAGAGGAGGGGTGGGCTAAAGTGATGACTAAAGACGAGGTGAGATGGTGTAACACAATGCAGAACGTGAGATCTATGTGTCGTAATAATCACCACCAACTCTAAAATAACCTAACAATGTGACCAGCGGCGTCCCTGAGTATCTGAGCAACTGTGTGTGTGATGCTGAAACGTTAGCCACAGTGTGAGTGAGAGTGAACCCGCAGTGAGCACTGAAAACTTCGCTTCAAATAAACCTCAAGTGGATACTCTACCGCAAGGTTGGCCAACTCCGTCTTTAACTGAGCCACTGATTAAGCCACTTATGCTGAAGCAGGGATATCCTGACACCTGGCCTGTTGGTGTCCCTTGAGGACTGGAGTTGGCCTGCCCTGCCCAGTTGGAACTGAACCTATTTGAAATCCAATTCTAACCTGTACTCGACCAATAAACCTAATGAAGTGACAAAAAACGACAATATCATCTAATCGAAACCCCTACCCCGCTCCTAGCTAAAATAAGACAATGTTAGATGCGTCCCACGGTTAGTGCGCACTGCCACCTCTAACTCGCTGAAAACCATGCCATGCGCGCTGTGTCACTAGTGCCCGACGCGTTTCGCACACATCAGCTTCTTACTGACCTTCTGCATGTGGTTACACCGGCTCACTTAGCTCATACTCATCACGTGTTATTCAGTTATTGGATTGTATTGTATGTCTTTATTTATATAGCGCCATTAATGTACATAGCGCTTCACAGCAGTAATACACACGGTAATCATATAAATAACAAATAACATAATATAAATAACAGGTCATGGGAATGAGTGGAAGAGATGGGAGCCCCACGCATGGGAATAAGTGCTTCAGACAAATGTAACATTTAGGAAGAGGAGTCCCTGCTCCGAGGAGCTTACAATCTAATTGGTATGTAGGAGGAACGTACAGAGACAGTAGGAGGGCATTTTGGTAAGTGCTTCTGCAGGGGGCCAAGCTTTATGTATCATGTGTCTAGTAATATCTACGGTATCCTATCTATCTATCTATCTATCTATCTAATATCTATAGTAAAGTAACAATAATAGGCACATTCAAAATAATGTAGGTTACTGCGTATCACAGCAAGGTTTGACTGAGTTATTGGCAGCATTCATTGTTGATACCACTGCAAATGATGGCAACATTTGTTACTTCCGGACGCATCGAGATTTCTCTTCGTTGATACAGCCGAGTAGGAAAAGGAAACAGTATCAATCTGTTACATATCTTAATAATAGTGGTCATCATGCAAAAAATGTAAGGCGCATCTGAGAAATATCAGTTTAGATATATATCTATACTTGTATTTAATTCACCTCCCAGGCATCTTAAAGGTCCAGAAGAAACCATAACAGTGTCAATGATGTAAGCTTAGATCATAGAGACAATCTGTGATGATTATACACAGGGAGTCCTCGTTATCCAACGTTTCACTTTACAACGAATGGCGTCTCCAACGCTTTACAATGCCACCCTACGGGCCGTTATCCGACGCCGTGATGCGTTATCCGACGCTCACCGCCGCTGATTAACACGGGACTCGCTTTACAGCGGTTTCACGATCCGGCGCTACTCCCAGAATGGGTTCCGGTGGATAACCGAGGACCGCCTGTAATTTTTTCAATTATATCCAAAGTTATCTCTGAAAATAATTTCTGTTGGGGATATTGAGTGCAGACTTTAGACCTGGAGTTTTTTTTTCCTTTCTTATAATATTCTCCGTTCTCTTTGTACCTCCGATCCTTACAGCTATTGTGGGCCATTAACAGCCCGCCTATATATATATATATATATATATATATATATAATCTGCTTTTCTCTCCCTCTCTGTCGTGCTCACGTGCTATATTTTGCTGATCTTATTGTCTTGCAAACGTTTGAGCAGCAGATCTGCCTAGTCACACAATTTCCGACCCCGTTCTGGTTTGTTCTGGTTGCAGAATCGAGCCTCCCGCACGTTTAAAAAAAAAAAAAAAACACCACCCAGATGTTTGGGACTGGAAGCGTCAGAGCAGTCACGCTGGTGTATCTGTCCACCGCAGAAGCGAACGGTCAGCAGTTCTCTGCCCCCCCCGATCCGCCTCCCCGCAGCCTGTGAGTGTTGGCACGGGATCGGCGCTCCCTGGCTGGCTTTATCTCTCGGCGCACATTCCCACGCAGGAAACACTTGCAATAATCGTGTAATAAAACCGACATAATAGGAATGTAGTTAGCGGGCGATTGCTTTTTCTCATTACACTGCCGCGGAGGGCGGCAGGATATCCAGAGGCAAAAAAGGTCAGCGATCCGTGGATGGCGGCCAACCCTCTTCCCGAATCTGGCCTTTTGTTTCCCTCTTCCTCACTTTCTCTCCTTGTATCTGGTTTTTTTTTTTGGAGGATGGTGAGAACATGCCGGCGTTTTATTTAACCCCTTCATGGGTAAGGCGCGACGCTGTGCGAGGCAGATTCCTTATTATAATAATAGTTTATTTCCTCCCACCCCCCTGCTGTCCATAGAATTTTTTGCAGGCACGAGTGGCTGAGCCCGCAGAGCTTACAATCTAATTTGGTTTGCCTGAAGCACGAGGGGGGTAAAGTGACTTGCCCGAGGAGCTGACACCGGGAATCGAACCTGCTGCACACTCACTGTGACACATCTGTATCCTGGTGGCTTGGATAAGCTGCTACGCACGAGATGCCATTAGATTGTAAGCTCTCCGGGGCAGGGATTTCATTTCCTGTTGTCTGACTTTGTGGCGCTTATTGTATTTAAATTCCCGGTGCTGTAAAGCGCGGGGTACACTATGGGCACTGTATACATAAAGATATGCATATGGTCCAAGCGTTGCCTCCTCTGTATGGGGATTTGCATATGGTGCCAATATAATATTAACCCATTGCTGACCCCAAAGTGAAGCTCCCCTCCCCCCCACACACTCCATATAGTCCCAGCAACCAGTCTGCGTGTAATTAGCGGAACATTCCGTGCGCTGATGCAAGAGTTAATCCGCGGTGACGCGCCGTGTACAAGAAGCCTGTGACGGGCACTAACTCACCCTGTGACTCCTCTCATATACACTCAGCAGCAGTTCCTGTGCCTCACAAAAAAACAGGTGTACTTATTGTACCCGTTCCTGACAGTGTGGGAGAGCAGGGGACCGTTTCAGAGATCAGCGGACAGTTTCAGAGGTCAGCGGACAGTTTCAGAGGTCAGCGGACAGTTTCAGAGGTCAGCGGACAGTTTCAGAGGTAAGAGGAAAGAGACAGAAGTCAGAGGAAAGAGACAGAGGTCAGAGGAAAGACAGAAGTCAGAGGAAAGAGACAGAGGTCAGAGACAGAGGTCAGAGGACAGTTTCAGAGGTCAGCAGACAGTTTCAGAAAGCAGTTTCAGAGGTCAGGGAACAGTTTCTAAGATCAGAGGACAGTTTCAGAAAGCAGAGGGCAGTTTCAGAGGTCAAAGAACAATTTCAGAGGTCGAGGAGATTTTTGGAGGTCAGATGACAGTTTCAGAGATTAGGGACAGTTTCAGAGGTCAGAGGACAGTTTCAGAGGTCAGAGGACAGTTTTAGAGGTCAGAGGACAGTTTTAGAAGTGTTAGAGGTCAGAGGACAGTTTTAGAGGTCAGAGGACAGTTTTAGAAGTGTTAGAGGTCAGAGGACAGTTTTAGAGGTCAGAGGACAGTTTCAAAAGTCAGAGGATCGCTTCAGAGGTCAGAGAACAATTTCAGAGGTCAGAGGACAAGTTTTGGAGGTCAGATGACAGTTTCAGAGGTCAGAGGACAGAGGACAGTTTCAGAGGGAAGTTTCAGAGGTCAGAGGATCGTTTCAGAGGTCTGAGGGCAGCTTCACTGCCTGTCTCCCATGGGTTGACGTTTGGAGCATTCGGCTTGGCTAATTTGATCATTGCTCAGCAGGTTTAAGGAACCAAATCTCAACCTCCACCGTCCGTATTGACACACGCTCGGGACAGACATCAGATCCCCCTAAATACTGCAGGAAGCTGAGGATCAGGGAGGGGTCTGAGGGGTTACAGCAGGTTGGAGACTGGGCAGACCCGGGGGTCTGATCTGCCTCCAAATTCAATGTTTCTATGTAAGTATATACATTCATCTAAACAAATACAATTGTTTATTTAACGTAATTAAGTTGAGCGCGAGGTTACGATGCCTCCTTCGACTGAGCCACCTTTGCTGAAGCAGGGATATTCTGAAAACCTGGCTTGTTGGTGGCCCTCGAGGACTGGAGTTTGCCGCCCCCTGCCCTTGCTTCATGGCTTTTTATTACACTTATTACATCAGGGTTCTCAAACTCAGACATCAAGGGTTTTATGGATATCCCTGCTTCAGCACAGGTGGCTTAATCAGTGGCCCAGTGCAAAACTAAAAAAAAAAACAATGAGTCCTCTCTCAACATAAAAAAAAGTGAAAGTGTATATTTTTAAATAAACCAAATAATGTTACCCTTCCAGTAAAAGTACCTGTAACCATTTCACTGCCCGAGGGGACAGTCATGTATTGCTCTGTAGCTATCACGAACACCAGGTGTACCTATTATACCCGTTCCTGGCAGTGTGGGAGAGCAGGGAACAGTTTCAGGTTTCAGAGAGAAGAGGTCAGAGGCAGTTTCAGAGGTCAGAGGCAGTTTCAGAGGACAGGGGTAGTTTTAGAGGTCAGGGGCAGTTTTAGAGGTCAGAGGCAGTTTCAGAGGTCAGAGGCAGTTTTAGAGGTCAGGGGCAGTTTCAGAGGTCAGAGGCAGTTTCAGAGGTCAGGGGCAGGCTTAGAGGTCAGAGGCAGTTTCAGAGGTCAGAGGCAGTTTCAGAGGCAGTTTCAGAGGTCAGAGGCAGGCTTAGAGGTCAGAGGCAGTTTCAGAGGTCAGAGGCAGTTTCAGAGAGCAAAGGACAGTTTCAGAGGTCAAAGGACTATTTTAGAGGTCAAATGACAGTTTCAGAGGTCAGAGGACAGTTTCAGTGGTCAAAGGACTATTTCAGAGGTCAACTGACATTTTTAGAGGTCAATGGATGGTTTCAGAATATCCCTGCTTCAGCACAGGTGACTTAATTAGGGGCTCAGTAAATTAAGTGCTTCAAACCGGTAGAAAAAAGATACTGTGGCTTTAAGATGTACGGTTCTAACATGACCCTTTCAGCTATGTCTTCCGAATTGATGCACTTAACCTGTTCACTGCCGCCAGGGCCCGGATGCAGGTCACTCTAGCATGGTAAGGGTTTACATCCCGCAAGTCTCTCCACACGCCACTTAGACTGTAAGCTCTTCAGGGCAGCCCTTCCTTTCTCCCACGGCTCACTCTTATATTGGATGTGCCAATCCACGTTGTTGTATTGTATTCTCCTGCATTACATCCTACGTACTATATAAAGTGGGAGAGACAGAGAGAGACAGAGAGAGAGAGAGACGGAGAGAGACGGAGAGAGACGGAGAGAGACGGAGAGAGACGGAGAGAGACGGAGAGAGAGAGACGGAGAGAGACGGAGAGAGACGGAGAGAGACGGAGAGAGACGGAGAGAGACGGAGAGAGAGACGGAGAGAGACGGAGAGAGACGGAGAGAGACGGAGAGAGACGGAGAGAGAGAGAGACAGAGAGAGACGGAGAGAGAGAGAGACGGAGAGAGAGAGAGACGGAGAGAGAGACGGAGAGAGACGGAGAGAGAGAGACAGAGAGAGAGAGACAGAGAGAGACAGGGACAGACAGAGAGACAGAGAGAGACAGAGAGAGAGAATAAAAAGATAACTTGTGAGCACATTCACATGTCTTAGGCAGGTCTGCACCCCTGCCGTTCACCATAATCCCCAGCATACAGTGCTTCCACTGCAGCAAGGGATTCTGGGCAATGACATGCAAATGAGCACACAATGTGTGTCACCTTTTGTCTTAAAAACCATTGTTACATGGAGCCCATATAATATAACCCATAAAAAAGTGACAAAAACCCTCCACAGTACCCATATAGCAAATGCTTTACTGTGGAGGGTTTTTGTTACTTTTTTTACCCACCATAATTTGACTAAGTGTGGTGAAACCTATCCCTGCTTCATTTTGCAAAGCCAGTATAACCAACCCCACACTGAGGAGACCCATTAAGGTCAAATCAGTGTGTGGGTGGTTTCTCGGCCTTTTGACTATGATCAAAAATTTGCCTCACGGCTATGTGGCAATGACCAATGCAGTACCTATCCTACCTGGGGCTTAAGTAGGATGGTTTGTGGCACGCATTGGTCCTCTGGCTTGTCGAGGGGTAGGATAGCCCCAGTTCCACATTTCTCCTAGCCCTTTTGGCTATGGAGGGATGGTATTCTTACAACCGGCCCGTTAGTCACCATCCCTCGAAAGAGGGAGAACGATCTGACGCGAATTCCCTTGCGGGCCCCGGGCCAGAGGGAGGAAGAGACGGATGTGCTGAATCCTAACGGAGGAAGGCATCAATGTCCCTGAGGACCGAGGCCTTTGGGCTGAAATCCTCGGGGAAAATGAACCGAGGACAGGTCCAACTTCGGAAGGACGGTCCAAGGGCATGCACCCTCGCCACTGAAGTGGCTTGTGCCCCTGATTGAGAGAGGGGACAAAAAAAAAAGCTGTCTGTGGGTGGGTTAACTGGCTATGCTCAAAGCTGTGACCATGCAGCAAGCTTAAGCTTATAGGGGACCATGTTATATGGTTTTGAAGCAAAAGGTGGCACTGTGCTCATTTGCATGTCATTTCCCAGAATCCCTTGCTGCAGTGGAAGCGCTTGTGCTGGGTGATAATGGTGAAAGGCAGGTGTGCAGACCTGCCTAAGACATGCAGATGAGCATACAGTAATTTTTCCATTTGCTATATGCTTTGCTGTGGAGGATTTTTGTCACTTTTTTTACCCACCATAACATACATACATATATATATATATATAAACATGCATCAATGATCTTTAAGGGGGTTATTATAACAGCAAAATTCTGTGTCCCCTAATATACCAGGAAATATTGCATAGTTGTTATCTGCATTTGTATCACAGCGCTAGTTCCCGAGTGGAAGCTCAGCATATGTTCAGTGTCACCCCTGGCAGGCTGTGCAGAAGCTGCCTCACTAGCTGCACCCCTCACCCCTGGAGACCCGAGGTAGGCGTTCTCATCATTCCCCCGGCAAAGTGTCGAGTAGCATTCCAGGAATAGAACCTCCAGACGTCGCCGCCAGCTGCGGTGACACTCTCTCTCTGGTCTAGGGACGCAGGGTGACAGCAACAGCCTGTGCCACCCAAATAATCGTCTGTAGTGGCACTGGAGTGGGGGGGTTTGCAGTTCACTGCAGAGGAGGTGCGGTGTAGCGGTTAAGGTGCTGCCCCACTTACAAACTCTTACAACTTAGAAACACGTGTTAACGCTTCAATAAAAGCAGTCGGCAGTGTAAGCCCCTTCGTATAAGTGTTAACGCTCACAGACCCGCCAACATTTCCAACAGGCAGGGCCCTGGGCACAGAAACATGACTGCTTAGTGAGTGGGGGGTTGGGGAGCTTAATGTTGGGGGACAGGAGTAAGGAGGGGGTCTAGGTTATAGGAAGGCTGGGGAGACAATCTGCCTACCTCTTCAAGTCTGGACCTGTAATAAGCCCCACTCTCCTTCCCTGCTTGTTAAACGTTATTGTGGGGTTCTAACTGTTCTACATCTTGTTGCTGTTTGACGGGAAGGGTCCCTGGTGGGAAGGTGTTAGAGGGGGAAGGGACCCTGGTGGGAAGGTGTTAGAGGGGGAAGGGACCCTGGTGGGAAGGTGTGAGAGGGGGAAGGGACCCTGGTGGGAAGGTGTTAGAGGGGGAAGGGACCCTGGTGGGAAGGTGTTAGAGGGGGAAGGGACCCTGGTGGGAAGGTGTGAGAGGGGGAAGGGACCCTGGTGGGAAGGTGTTAGAGGGGGAAGGGACCCTGGTGGGAAGGTGTGAGAGGGGGAAGGGACCCTGGTGGGAAGGTGTTAGAGGGGGAAGGGACCCTGGTGGGAAGGTGTTAGAGGGGGAAGGGACCCTGATGGGAAGGTGTGAGAGGGGGAAGGGTCCCTGGTGGGAAGGTGTGAGAGGGGGAAGGGACCCTGGTGGGAAGGTGTTAGAGGGGGAAGGGACCCTGGTGGGAAGGTGTGAGAGGGGGAAGGGACCCTGGTGGGAAGGTGTTAGAGGGGGAAGGGACCCTGGTGGGAAGGTGTTAGAGGGGGAAGGGACCCTGATGGGAAGGTGTGAGAGGGGGAAGGGTCCCTGGTGGGAAGGTGTGAGAGGGGGAAGGGACCCTGCCGGGAAGGTGTGAGAGGGGGAAGGGACCCTGGTGGGAAGGTGTGAGAGGGGGAAGGGACCCTGGTGGGAAGGTGTTAGAGGGGGGAAGGGACCCTGGTGGGAAGGTGTTAGAGGGGGGAAGGGACCCTGGTGGGAAGGTGTTAGAGGGGGAAGGGACCCTGGTGGGAAGGTGTGAGAGGGGGAAGGGACCCTGGTGGGAAGGTGTGAGAGGGGGAAGGGACCCTGGTGGGAAGGTGTGAGAGGGGGAAGGGACCCTGGTGGGAAGGTGTGAGAGGGGGAAGGGACCCTGGTGGGAAGGTGTGAGAGGGGGAAGGGACCCTGGTGGGAAGGTGTGAGAGGGGGAAGGGACCCTGGTGGGAAGGTGTGAGAGGGGGAAGGGACCCTGGTGGGAAGGTGTGAGAGGGGGAAGGGACCCTGGTGGGAAGGTGTGAGAGGGGGAAGGGTCCCTGGTGGGAAGGTGTTAGAGGTGGAAGGTCCCTGGTGGGAAGGTGTGAGAGGGGGAAGGGACCCTGGTGGGAAGGTGTGAGAGGGGGAAGGGACCCTGGTGGGAAGGTGTGAGAGGGGGAAGGGACCCTGGTGGGAAGGTGTTAGAGGGGGAAGGGTCCCTGGTGGGAAGGTGTGAGAGGGGGAAGGGTCCCTGGTGGGAAGGTGTTAGAGGGGGAAGGGTCCCTGGTGGGAAGGTGTTAGAGGGGGAAGGGACCCTGGTGGGAAGGTGTGAGAGGGGGAAGGGACCCTGGTGGGAAGGTGTGAGAGGGGGAAGGGACCCTGGCGGGAAGGTGTGAGAGGGGAAGGGACCCTGGAGGGAAGGTGTGAGAGGGGGAAGGGACCCTGGTGGGAAGGTGTGAGAGGGAGAAGGGACCCTGGTGGGAAGGGGTGAGAGGGAGAAGGGACCCTGGTGGGAAGGCGTTAGAGGGGGAAGGGACCCTGGTGGGAAGGTGTGAGAGGGGGAAGGGACCCTGGTGGGAAGGTGTGAGAGGGGGAAGGGACCCTGGTGGGAAGGTGTGAGAGGGGGAAGGGACCCTGGTGGGAAGGTGTGAGAGGGGGAAGGGACCCCGGTGGGAAGGGGTGAGAGGGAGAAGGGACCCTGGTGGGAAGGGGTGAGAGGGGGAAGGGACCCTGGTGGGAAGGTGTGAGAGGGGGAAGGGACCCTGGTGGGAAGGTGTGAGAGGGAGAAGGGACCCTGGTGGGAAGGGGTGAGAGGGAGAAGGGACCCTGGTGGGAAGGCGTTAGAGGGGGAAGGGACCCTGGTGGGAAGGTGTGAGAGGGGGAAGGGACCCTGGTGGGAAGGTGTGAGAGGGGGAAGGGACCCTGGTGGGAAGGGGTGAGAGGGAGAAGGGACCCTGGTGGGAAGGCGTTAGAGGGGGAAGGGACCCTGGTGGGAAGGTGTTAGAGGGGGAAGGGACCCTGGTGGGAAGGTGTGAGAGGGGAAAGGGACCCTGGTGGGAAGGTGTTAGAGGGGGAAGGGTCCCTGGTGGGAAGGTGTGAGAAGTGGAAGGGTCCCTGATGGGAAGGTGTTAGAGGGGAGAAGGTATCCCGGGTGGGAAGGGTCCCTGGTGGGAAGGTGTGAGAAGTGGAAGGGTCCCTGATGGGAAGGTGTTAGAGGGGAGCAGGTATCCCGGGTGGGAAGGTGTTAGAGGGGGAAGGGACCCTGGTGGGAAGGGACCCTGGTGGGAAGGTGTTAGAGGTGAGAAGGTATCCCGGGTGGGAAGGTGTTAGAGGGGGAAGGGACCCTGGAGGGAAGGTGTTAGAGGGGGAAGGGACCCGGGTGGGAAGGTGTTAGAGGGGGAAGGGACCCTGGTGGGAAGGTGTGAGAGGGGGGAAGGGACCCTGGTGGGAAGGTGTTAGAGGGGGAAGGGACCCTGGTGGGAAGGTGTGAGAGGGGGAAGGGACCCTGGTGGGAAGGTGTGAGAGGGGGAAGGGACCCTGTTGGGAAGGTGTGAGAGGGGGAAGGGACCCTGGTGGGAAGGTGTGAGAGGGGGAAGGGACCCTGGTGGGAAGGTGTGAGAGGGGGAAGGGACCCTGGTGGGAAGGTGTGAGAGGGGGAAGGGACCCTGGTGGGAAGGTGTGAGAGGGGGAAGGGAGCCTGTTGGGAAGGTGTGAGAGGGGGAAGGGACCCTGGTGGGAAGGTGTGAGAGGGGGAAGGGTCCCTGGTGGGAAGGTGTTAGAGGGGGAAGGGTCCCTGGTGGGAAGGTGTTAGAGGGGGAAGGGTCCCTGGTGGGAAGGTGTGAGAGGGGGAAGGGTCCCTGGTGGGAAGGTGTTAGAGGGGGAAGGGTCCCTGGTGGGAAGGTGTTAGAGGGGGAAGGGACCCTGGTGGGAAGGTGTGAGAGGGGGAAGGGACCCTGGTGGGAAGGTGTGAGAGGGGGAAGGGACCCTGGCGGGGAGGTGTGAGAGGGGAAGGGACCCTGGAGGGAAGGTGTGAGAGGGGTGTGAGAGGGGGAAGGGAACCTGGTGGGAAGGTGTGAGAGGGAGAAGGGACCCTGGTGGGAAGGGGTGAGAGGGAGAAGGGACCCTGGTGGGAAGGCGTTAGAGGGGGAAGGGATCCTGGTGGGAAGGTGTGAGAGGGGGAAGGGACCCTGGTGGGAAGGTGTGAGAGGGGGAAGGGACCCTGGTGGGAAGGGGTGAGAGGGAGAAGGGACCCTGGTGGGAAGGCGTTAGAGGGGGAAGGGACCCTGGTGGGAAGGTGTTAGAGGGGGAAGGGACCCTGGTGGGAAGGTGTGAGAGGGGGAAGGGACCCTGGTGGGAAGGTGTTAGAGGGGGAAGGGACCCTGGTGGGAAGGTGTGAGAGGGGGAAGGGTCCCTGGTGGGAAGGGGTGAGAGGGAGAAGGGACCCTGGTGGGAAGGCGTTAGAGGGGGAAGGGACCCTGGTGGGAAGGTGTTAGAGGGGGAAGGGACCCTGGTGGGAAGGTGTGAGAGGGGGAAGGGACCCTGGTGGGAAGGTGTTAGAGGGGGAAGGGTCCCTGGTGGGAAGGTGTGAGAGGGGGAAGGGACCCTGGTGGGAAGGTGTGAGAGGGGGAAGGGACCCTGGTGGGAAGGTGTGAGAAGTGGAAGGGTCCCTGATGGGAAGGTGTTAGAGGGGAGAAGGTATCCCGGGTGGGAAGGGACCCTGGTGGGAAGGTGTTAGAGGGGAGAAGGTATCCCGGGTGGGAAGGTGTTAGAGGGGGAAGGGACCCTGGTGGGAAGGGACCCTGGTGGGAAGGTGTTAGAGGGGAGAAGGTATCCCGGGTGGGAAGGTGTTAGAGGGGGAAGGGACCCTGGTGGGAAGGTGTTAGAGGGGGAAGGGACCCGGTGGGAAGGTGTTAGAGGGGGAAGGGACCCTGGTGGGAAGGTGTGAGAGGGGGAAGGGTCCCTGGTGGGAAGGGGTGAGAGGGAGAAGGTACCCTGGTGGGAAGGCGTTAGAGGGGGAAGGGACCCTGGTGGGAAGGTGTTAGAGGGGGAAGGGACCCTGGTGGGAAGGTGTTAGAGGGGGAAGGGACCCTGGTGGGAAGGTGTTAGGGGGGGAAGGGACCCTGGTGGGAAGGTGTGAGAGGGGGAAGGGACCCTGGTGGGAAGGTGTGAGAGGGGGAAGGGACCCTGGTGGGAAGGTGTGAGAGGGGGAAGGGACCCTGGTGGGAAGGTGTGAGAGAGGGAAGGGACCCTGGTGGGAAGGTGTTAGAGGGGGAAGGGACCCTGGTGGGAAGGTGTTAGAGGGGGAAGGGACCCTGGTGGGAAGGTGTGAGAGGGGGAAGGGACCCTGGTGGGAAGGTGTTAGAGGGGGAAGGGACCCTGGCGGGAAGGTGTTAGAGGGGGAAGGGACCCTGGTGGGAAGGTGTGAGAGGGGGAAGGGACCCTGGTGGAAAGATGTTAGAGGGAGAAGGGACCCTGTCGGGAAGGTGTTAGAGGGGGAAGGGACCCTGGTGGGAAGGTGTTAGAGGAAGAGGGGACCCTGTCGGGAAGGTGTTAGAGGGGGGAAGGGACCCTGGTGGGAAGGTGTGAGAGGGGGAAGGGACCCTGGTGGGAAGATGTTAGAGGGAGAAGGGACCCTGGTGGGAAGGTGTTTGAGGGGGAAGGGATCCTGGTGGGAAGGTGTGAGAGGGGGAACTGGCCCTGGTGGGAAGGATTTAGAGAGGGAAGGGATCCTGGTGGGAAGGTGTTAGAGGGGGAAGGGACGCTGGTGGGAAGGTGTTAGAGGAAGAGGGGACACTGTCGGGAAGGTGTTAGAGGGGGAAGGGACCCTGGTGGGAAGGTGTTAGCGGGGGAAGGGACCCTGGTGGGAAGGTGTGAGAGGGGGAAGGGACCCTGGTGGGAAGGTGTTAGAGGGGGAAGGGACCCTGGGGGGAAGGTGTTAGAGGGGGGAAGGGACCCTGGTGGGAAGGTGTTAGATGGGGAATGGACGCTGGTGGGAAGGCGTTAGAGGGGTGAAGGGACCCTGATGTGAAGACATTAGAGAGGGAGGGGACCCTTGCTGGTACTTGGCTCCATGGGGGGAGATGTAAGGTACCTCCAGTAGAAATTTAGGAGAAGGCGGGGTAATACCTGTCATTGGTGGCCGGTTTGGCAGTGACCTTCCAGTGGTGGTGTTTGGGGCCAAGTGGCTATTGGTAACTAGTGGTACACGCCGGGGGTATCCCTCAGGTTTATGTTTTGGAAACTTAGCGGGGTCCCCTAGTTTTGATTATATTCTGTATATATGTAATAAAACTGCGACCTGTTTCTTCCAACCACGTGTATGTGCTTCATTTAATGAAGGGTTGATTTAGGGGTCTTAAGATGACCCCCCCCCTGCCCCCCCCCCCCCCAGGATCAAAGTATGAGTAAGTTATGTAAATAAGGACACAGTATTTGGTTGATCTCCATCAGGCCCCCAGCATGGGACCTGGACGGGGCGCTTGGACTCTCTGCTCCTGCTAATTTTATACTAGCTGATCAGACGGCTAAGTGCAGTTTTCACACTGACACTCACTTGTAAGTTCGAGTAATGTCAATATATACGGTGCAGATGTAATAAAGGCTTAAAAAATGCTACAATCCAGTCATTTTTAATTCTTTAAATGTAACTAACAATAAACCTGTGTCCGTTCTACTCCTAAATGCTTTCTGATCTGGTCCCTTTGGTGAACTAGTTAAAGACCCCTGCTGTGTTTGTGACATCAGAACGTGATTTAGGAGCTTCTAAGCAAGGGAGAAATCCTAACGAGGCTCGTTAACACCAGCAATTTACTGTAATATCATATCACCAATTCAATATCTGTTTGAGATTTATTGGTTCATACTTATATTTACACCCACTAAATGGCCATCGTTGGACAAAGATGGAATTCAACTGAATTCCAAGGGAAATTAAAAAAACCAAGACGACGACCAAAAACGTGTGAGACGTCATCACAAGGGAGAAGGAAGTAAAATGGCGGCAGGCCGGACATATCGCAAGAAGGAACGGCCATCGTGGGACAAAGATGGATCTCAACTGGATTCCAAGTGAGATGAAAAGACCGAGACGCCCAAAAGTAATACGGGAGGATGGGATGAGGGAATGTGTGGGAGCGACGTGGAGAAGAGAGGCTGTAACCGCAGGACCTGGGAGATCACTGGGGAGGCTTCATCCAGCAGTGGGGAGACCCGGGCTGAAGGGGATGGGATGAGGGAATGTGTGGGAGCGACGTGGTGAAGAGAGGCTGTAACCGCAGGACCTGGGAGATCACTGGGGAGGCTTCATCCAGCAGTGGGGAGACCCAGGCTGAAGATGGTGATGATGACACAATGGAAGGGGTGTTAAACTCCCATAACCCGTTGATCCTTACCGGAGAAATCATCAGTCCCCCTAATAAGGGGCAGTTGGAGAGTCGGCGTTCATGATTGTTTCCCAACTTCGGCAAATGCTTTTTTTTAATCAGTGCAGCCGCGTTGTAGATCAGTACTGACGTTTTCCATGCAGTTTATTTAGCCGTGCAACGTGCGGGCAAACTCCCCCCTCCAACCCCCGGGCAGGGGTTAAGTAGGGTGCGTCTAGCTTCACCAAATTACCTTTGGCTGTCTACGCTGGAATCTGGGTCAGGATGTTTCAGCGAGAGTCACACGCTGTGAAAAACGCACTCTCTCCCCACCCCCCTGCACCAACCCCCCACCCCCTCCGCCCCCCCCCACCCCAACCCCCCATCACAACAAAAGATCTTCTGCAGGGTAATGTAGATACGCTTTGCAATGGTCTTAGTCATTCTTAAACCCAACAGCTGTGATCTTATAATACCTGCAAATCCGCCTGTCCCCCGAGACACTTTCTGAGATAGAGTGTTAGCTCTGTGGACGGGAATTTCGTAATCCAGTTGTTGCTCTGCCTGGTTAGGTAATCACAGAAGCAGGGGGTTCTCAGCTCCAGTCGTCAACACCCTCCCAAACCCCCCCACCCCCCGTCCCTCCTCCAGAAGGTTTCAGGATATCCCTGCTTCAGCACAGGAGGCTCAAATTCAGTCCCGGCTTCAGCACAGGCTGGCTCAATCAGAGCCAGCTTCAGCACAGGTGGCTTAATCAGTTGCTCAGTCTTCGACTGAGCCACCTGTGGTGAAGCAGTGATACCCTGAAAACCTGACCGGTTGGGGGGGCTTCATCTTGAGGAGTGGAGCCCCCCCCTGCATTAAATGGTGCGCTGTCCGTGTAGACGGCCTCAACGCTGCGAATTCTTTAACCCTTCGTCAACTTTTCGAAAGAAGCCCCCGCCCCCCTCAAAAAAACCCCCCGAACTTCTTCAAAAGTTAAAAAATAACTATTTCAAGGCCGAGGACGGGGTTAAATTTCTCCCCGATCCAACCAGCGCTCCGGGTTTTTTCCTCTCTCTTTTTCTTCCTGTTCTCTTTGATTTTTCGCAGAACAAGTTTTACGAGTTGTCGGCATATATTTTTTCTTCTTCTAATATACATATATATATATATACTTACAAAATAAATATATATTTTTTTTTATACTTAAAAAATATATATTTTTTCTTCTTCTAATATACATATATACATATATATACACACACATATATATACACACACATATATATATATATATATATATATATATATATATATATATATACACACTTTAAAAATATATATTTTTTTGCGATGTGGTTTTGGTGAAGATATTTCCCAGAAGGCTCGGCTCCGAGCGCTCAAATCTTTTCAAAGTACCCTTTAATTAATAGATTTATCTTTTGATATAGCCACGGGCAATTAGTTCCAACAAGGAACGGGATATATTGACATACCTTGTAGGCCTTAAACGCCTGCGCGGCATGAATATTGATAGGAGGCTCATTAATTAGGCAGGACGCGGGGAAAAAAAGCGGATATCTTCTGATGTAATAAGTACTTTAGAAGTTGTCGATCACCTGAGACTTGCTCGGTGCTGGCAGCGGAGCTACAAAGTTACCCCCGTCGGCACTGCAGGGGTTACGCAGTCAGTGGAAGCCGACTCTGGTGGCTCTGGGAGATCGGCCTTGGCTTTGATCGGGAATTTAGTTCTGAACTTCATCGCAGGCGGCGCGAGTCTTTTCTACATTAACACTGAGCCTCACACGCTCACTTAGGGCCGGGTAGGCTAAGCCAGAGGGCTCCGACCTTCTTTGTAACGAGGTCTTCTTCTGATCAATTAAAATTATCCCAAAATACTAAAACATTTACTGAAAATCCCCCCCCCTACAATAAACCAACAATAACCCCCCCCACTCACACACACACACACAAACACAATTACCCCCCTACAAACACACACATAATACCCCCACCCCACACACACAATACCCCCACCCCGCACACGCACACACAATACCCCCCCCACGCACACACAAACAGACAATACCCCCTCACACACACACACACTCACACAATAACCCCCACCATGCACACTCACAAAATACACCTCACCATTCACACACACACACATCCCCCCCATACACACACAATACACCCCCCCCACACACACCAAAACAATTCCCCTACAATAGCCTCCAACACACACCCACAATACCCCCCCCCCACACACACAATACCCCCCCCATGCTTACAATATGTTCCCTCACACATACACAATACGCCCACAATATCTCCACATCCATAATACCCTCAGAATACCACACACACAACACATCTTGGGGGGAGGCCTCCAGTGCCGCGTGGAGAGAGGCCCGGTGGAAGAGAAGTTCAGCGGGAGAGAGGCCCGGCAGGAGAGAAATACGGCGAGAGAGAGGCCCAGCGGGAGAGACACGAGAGAGGTCCAGCGGCAGAGAGGTCCTGCGGGACAGAGGCCCGGCAGAAGAGAGGCCTGGCGGGAAAGATCATAGAGGCCCACAGCAGCTGGGGCCCAGCAGCCAGATGCAGAAGTTGGGCCTGCTCTGTGTCCAGGCCCCCGCAACCACCAGAGCCCTGGCAGCACTGCGAGCTTCTCAGTGGCAACCGGCGACTTACTGGTCGCTCGCGATTGACACGTTGGAGACCCCTGTACTAAACAGTGCTACTCCATTAGACTACCTTGTGGGCCCCTGGCGGTAGATGGGATGTCAAGGGCATGTTTACCAAGCTGTGCTGGTAGATGTACATGTGGCACAGTGTCGGAAAGCTTTCCTTCCAAGGAAGAGGCTTCCATGGGGTCCCACACTACATGGAAGGACTTGTTGTCCCAATAGACTCCCAAGACTCGAAGGGGATTGGGTTGGTTGCTATCCAAGGTCACAACGGTTCAACCAATTAATGTTTTCAGCACCCCCGGGACCTGCTACGCCAGGGATGGGGGGGTGGGCGGGGGCAACTCCAGTCCTCAAGGGCCACCAGCAAGTCAGGTATTAGGGGTAGCCTTCAAACCTGACCTGTTGGTGGCCCTTGAGGACTGGAGTTGGCCAATGACTGAGCCACCGATTTAGCCACCTGCGCTGAAGCAGGGATATCCTTAAAACCTGACCTGCTGGGGGCCCTTGAGGACTGGAGTTCCCCACCCCTGTGCTAAGTCTGGCTCGGCAAAACAGGATATACCACGTCCACTTATCAAATGGAAATTATCCCCCCCCCCCCCCGGGAGCCACGAGATATTGTACCCACGTTTCTGCAAACACCATCCTTTGCTACAGTCGCTGCAGCATTGTACCCGTGTGCCGTGCCCTACTTTACACATGTCAGTAACGAGCATTACTCATTGTGCTTTCTGTGCCAGGTCCTACTGATAATGAGCGATTCATCTCCGAGCTACTTTCCTGGTAAAACACAATTAACTAATTAAACGCAGCGTTGGTACCTGCTGCCGCCGGCAACGCTGCCGCCTTTGAAGACGGCTCAGGGGAGGTGCGAGGAAGTGCTTCTTCATGGAAAGGGGTGCGGTGGGAGGGTGGGAGGGGGTGGATGCGTGGAGCCGCTTCCCTGCCGAGGTGGTAGGGGCTGGCACAGTAAGGGAATTCACACATGCTTGGGGTAGATATAAGGAAATCCTAAATATGAGAGAGGGACGAGGATCTAATAGGGTGTGAGGTGTTACAGCAGCTAGGAGGGTGGTCGGGGTGGGGGGGGGGGAACGCGCGGGGTTTGGATCATCCGTCACATTGTGTGTCACTGTGACGGCGCTTGGTGTGCCTGCTCTGAGCCTTTCTCTGCCTGTTGGCCGGGTCTCCTCTCAGTCTATATGAGTAATAAGTATGCAGCTCTGTTGCAAGACTCAGTGGTGGTTTTTTAAGGTCATTAGTTAGCCGCGTCTCCAGCAGTAATGGTGAGGAAACAGAAGCATCTTATCTGCCCGGTATTTGGCTAAAGGTCTCTCACTGTTGGTGTTACTGATAACGTCCTCTGTCTGTGCCAAAGCGGGCAGCCAACTCCAGTCCTCAAGAGCTACCGACAGGGCCGTTTTTAAGGATATCCCTGCTTCAGCACAGGTGGCTCAACCAATGGCTCAGTCGTTGCCCAACTGCTTTCCTCCATGGCCACCAACATGTCAGGTTTTCAGGATGTCCCTGCTTCAGCACAGGTGGCTCAACCAGTGGCTCAGTCGTTGGCCAGCTCCAGTCCTCCAGGGACAACCAACACTTCAGGCTTTCAGGGTATCCCTGCTTCGGCACAGCTGGCTCAGTCATTGGCCAACTCCCGTCCTCAAGGACCACCAACATGTCAGGTTTCGGGATTGTCCCTGCTTCAGCACAGGTGGTTCCATCAAAGGCTCAGTCTTCGACCTGTTGGTAGCCTTTGAGGACTATAGCTGGTGACCCCCTGCTGCAACATACTGTATGTCCCCTTCAATGCCGACTCTCTGACCCACTCTCGGTGCTGTTTTGCAGGACGACACGTACTTCTGGCCTGGTCACCCTCTGTGTGTTTGTGTCGGTAATCATCGTCTTATCCCCCTTTATATCTCTGACTCACACTAATGAAGGGCCCAATTATTGCCCTATTGATTCCCAAAGCAGAATCTGTACACGGGGTTAATGTTTAACAGGTTCGGCCGATAGTCACTTGCCTGAGGTCACACTGAGGTGACCCTGGACATGAACCGTGGCCGACACTTCACCAGCGAGCGCCGTACGGTGGCGTACTGACCCTGGAAATAAACATGCTACAACATCAGCAATGCTGAGTACATTTCTTAAAGTCAGCGCTGTTTGCCATATTTTTTTGGGGTGGGAGCATTTGACCTGGTGGCTTACTTTACGAGATCGCTTCTTCCCCTTTCCATCGCTGTTGTTATTTTTCAGATGCGAGGCTCCGTTCAGGAGATGGAACTGTTTGAGGTATTAAGTGTTCGGGAGTTTAAAATGGAACCCTCTCCAGAGTCCAGGTGCAGTCCAAAGGTTACCCACACCGAGCGATTATTTTGGTGAGTTGAAGTTACACATTGCAGGCCGGCCTGCCCAAGAAGAAGTTAGAGCCAAACTCATGACTTACCCACGCCTCGAGCTGGACCCCTCTCCCATCCCCAATAAACACCTCACGCAACTACGACCACTGCATTATTTATAACAAGATAAATATCTCATATTTATCCCCATCTAGGGAGCCAGCCACATTGCTCAGCTAACATCCTCCGGAGCTGGAGGGAGACCCTCGGCTCGTGCTCATCTAGCCATTCAGCACCTTCGGCCAAATGCCACGGAACCCCCCATATGGAAGGTCGGCACCATTCCGGCTTCCCAAGCCTGGAATCGTATCGCCTTCTCCAACTAACCATTTATGATGTCTGAGACCTCCCTCCATGAGCCAATACTGATTGAGTCCCCTCGTCCCCCCAAAACATTACTGCCGCCACCAGCAAGGTCATTTAACGAGCCTTAAACTGGCCTTGCGAGCCACCACCAGCCTCCCTGCCGTTTCCAGCGTGTCCTGCCATGCTAAAATCAGGATATCGTTCCCGATGACAGGCGAACCACATCCTCCCTTAACAGGCCTTGCAGCCCCCCATCCGGGTCTACAGGCCTTATCGCAATCCCCCCTAAATCCAGCCATCGCGTTATTAATTTTCTTCCTTGATTTGTCTACCGTTGTGTCATTTATAGCCCTACGCAAAGCAACCCAGGAGACACCTCCGACCAAACCAGCAACGTAGGCCTAAATCTCGCCACTAACTGCCGCGATCCTCTTTCCTTCCAAGACCTTACTTAACCAGGCCCGCCATTGTTCTCAGGCCCTGGTGTAAGCTGACCACGTACACGGGACTGCAGCAGCCCTCACCAGCTCGATCCCTCCCGTACGGCTTCCTGCCACATCCTCCGCCCGGCCGGGTCCCCCACAATCTTGGCCGCTCCCGGAACGCCGCAAACTGAAGCCGAGAAAGAGACACACAAAAAAAAACACACACCAAAAAAAAAACAAATTGCCAAAAAATCATCAACAAATACATTATTTTATTATTATTTTTGATTATCATTTATTAATCATACATTTCTCTACTGCTGCCCGTCTCTGTGCCGCCTCGCCGATTGCGCCACTCAGATCCATGTAAAAGTTGCCAGAAAGAGGGTTAGAAAGAATTGCGCCCAAACTTTTTCCGTTTACAAACTCGATTCCAACATTTTTATACTGTATATGATTTTTTTTCCCCCGGTAACTTTGCCAATCTCAGTTTAGGACAGAAGGGGGTTTGTTAGCTGAGCTCTCTCATCAAACTCTCACTCACACTCCCTCATTCACTCTCTCACTCTCTGACAAACACACACTCGCTCACGCTTACACAATCTCACTTTCACACTCACTTTCTCACAGTCACACACACACTCTCACACACACACACACACACACACACACACACACACACACACACACACACACGCTCACACACACACGCTCACACACACACGCTCACACACACACGCTCACACACACACGCTCACACACACACGCTCACACACACACGCTCACACACACACGCTCACACACACACTCTCACACACACACTCTCACACACACACTCTCACACACACACTCACACACACACTCTCACACACACACTCTCACACACACACACACTCACACACACACACTCTCACACACACACTCTCACACACACACACTCACACACTCTCACACACACACTCTCTCTCTCTCACATAGCTGAAAAATTCATCATAAACGTGTGGTTGCAGCTGGAAAAAAAAACTGCTACCCGTATAGTAATCGCCGGCATAGCCAGATCTGGTGACAGACACCTAAATTACAATCATTACAAGACCATTACTTTAATCTTCCAAAGAGGTCTAGCCGCCCGCCGTGGTTTCCTAGAAGGGCGGGCGGGGAGGTTTTGGCGAGCTCGTCTCTGCCCGAGTCGCCCGCGACGTTATCCGAAGGGTGCGCGTCGGAGAACCGGGGCGTCGGGCGGAGAATCTCGGACAAGGCGGCCAGAGGTGCCAGCGCCGGAGATCCAGGGGAACCATTTCCGCCTCTGCCTGATTGCATCGGTCATTGGAACGCCGCGCTCACGTCTCGTAAAATCCCGGCTGTCGCAGAAACCCCCCCGCCCCAAAGTGCAGCCCGCCCAAAACAATTGCCCAGAGAATTGAAGGCCGTTAAAACCCAGAGCGCCGAAGCGGCGCCAGATTTGCGCCGGGCACCATTTTTTAATTTTTTTTTACATATTAGTTGTAACTTTGCTGCATTGATTTTTAACATCGGACGCTCCGTTCGGGAGATTGAAGCGTTTGATGAAATATTAAGCGTAAGGGAGGTTAAAACGCAGCTCTCCCCGGGGACCGCCGCTGTGTAAAGATTATCCTGGTAACCTCAGAAACCAGAGATTAGGAAAATCATCATTTTTAACACGAGAATTAAGATTTTTTTTTCAGGGACACAGAAGGCAGGGGGTCCGGGGAGCGGAAGGACGACAATCTCAGCTTCGGAGACCCCCTATACCAGAGATACATACCTGAAAAGGTAGCGACAAAGGGTCGGTTTCCGTCTCCCGCGCTATGCACGGCAATAGGAAGTCGCCGGCGTCACCCGGACACAAAGTACCAGAGCGAGGATTCCCGGGAGCCGGGGGACCCCGGGGCAGAAACAAATGCGGTTAAGAACTGGGGACGCCCTGACTCTCACCGAAGGGAGAGAGGAGAGAGGGGGTACGGTCCCGGGTATTAACAGAATAAACCCCCCGCACCCCTTGTACCAGTCCAGGAGTTATGGGGAGAGGTTATATGGGGCAATAGGAGGAGTTATAGGGAGCGGTTATATGGGGTAATAGGAGGAGTTATAGGGAGCGGTTATCTGGGGTAATAGGAGTTATAGGGAGAGCGGTTATATGGGGTAATAGGAGGAGTTATAGGGAGGGGTTATATGGGTAATAGGAGGAGTTATAGGGAGGGGTTATATGGGGTAATAGGAGGAGTTATAGGGAGAGGTTATATGGGGTAATAGGAGGAGTTATAGGGAGGGGTTATATGGGGTAATAGGAGGAGTTATAGGGAGCGGTTATATGGGGTAACAGGAGGAGTTATAGGGAGGGGTTATATGGGGTAATAGGAGGAGTTATAGGGAGCGGTTATATGGGGTAATAGGAGGAGTTATAAGGAGAGATTATATGGGGTAATAGGAGGAGTTATAGGGAGGGGTTATATGGGGTAATAGGGGGAGTTATAGGGAGCGGTTATATGGGGTAATAGGAGGAGTTATAGGGAGCGGTTATATGGGGTAATAGGAGGAGTTATAGGGAGCGGTTATATGGGGTCATAGGAGGAGTTATAGGGAGCGGTTATATGGGGTAATAGGAGGAGTTATAGGGAGCGGTTATATGGAGTAATAGGAGGAGTTATATGGAGCGGTTATATGGGGTAATAGGAGGAATTATAGGGAGCGGTTATATGGGGTAATAGGAGGAGTTATAGGGAGCGGTTATATGGGGTAATAGGAGGAATTATAGGGAGCGGTTATATGGGGTAATAGGAGGAGTTATAGGGAGCGGTTATATGGGGTAATAGGAGTTATAGTGAGTGGTTATATGGGGCAATAGGAGGAGTTATAGGGAGGGTTATATGGGGTAATAGGAGGAGTTATATGGAGCGGTTATATGGGGTAAAAGGGAGTTATAGGGAGCGGTTATATGGGGTAATAGGAGGAGTTATAGGGAGAGGTTATATGGGGTAATAGGAGGAGTTATGGGGAGCGGTTATATGGGGTAATAGGAGGAGTTATGGGGAGCGGTTATATGGGGTAATAGGAGTTATAGGGAGCGGTTATATGGGGTAATAGGAGGAGTTATGGGGAGCGATTATATGGGGTAATAGGAGGAGTTATAGGGAGCGGTTATATGGGGTAATAGGAGGAGTTATAGGGAGGGGTTATATGGGGTAATAGGAGGAGTTATAGGGAGCGGTTATATGGGGTAATAGGAGGAGTTATAGGGAGCGGTTATATGGGGTAATAGGAGGAGTTATAGGGAGCGGTTATATGGGGTAATAGGAGGAGTTATAGGGAGCGGTTATATGGGGTAATAGGAGGAATTATAGGGAGCGGTTATATGGGGTAATAGGAGGAGTTATAGGGAGCGGTTATATGGGGTAATAGGAGGAATTATAGGGAGCGGTTATATGGGGTAATAGGAGGAGTTATAGGGAGCGGTTATATGGCGTAATAGGAGTTATAGGGAGAGGTTATATGGGGTAACAGGAGGAGTTATAGGGAGCGGATTTGGACAAAACAAAGCCGGCACATTTCGGGAAACGTATTTGGACTGGTTCGTCCATCTCTATTCCCGTGTAGTTTCCATACTTGATCACACTCCCAGCCTCCTGACTCGTTGCAATGTTAGAAAGGCAATACTACATTCCCCCATTGTTCCTAATTGTACATGTAATGCGTGTGACAATATATCATTCTACATTGTTACCTAAACTGCTGCTCCTGTTATAAATCTGTCATGAATTCCGATTGTGTGCCTAACATAATGGCCGCCTTTCAGTTTAAATCAATCCTTCAGTTAGTGTAACTCAGCAGCTACAATGTATCCTGATATCACTACGGTGCCATTATCTATTGTTACAGTTTGCAGCTCAAACTGCTGGGAACATCGGCAACACATTATCCCAACAGGAAAGTGTTGCAAAGATCTTGCACTGCTGGGGAAGGGGGGCTTAATCCTGCTGTAGAAATCAAAGGATGCTTTAAAACTTCTTAAAAATAGCATTAAGAGTTAAATACATTTTTAAAAAAATGACATTTCCTTGTTATCTAACATTACAGAACTGATTTATTTTTAAAAAAAAAGAAACATTTAAGATTTCACATATTTTGCTGCCGTGAAATACAGAAACGCTCCATCATGGCCGCGGGGCAGAAAGCGCGTGATTTGTCCGCGGGGCGCGCTCTGTCACTTGTAGGACATCTCTTTAAGACGCAGGTGTTCCAGCCGCGCTGAAAGGCGGCCTGACAACGGGTTATTGATGGAAGAATCTCTCTCTTTTTTTTTTAATTATCATTGTTTTTATTCCCCCTGGGACTTTGCTTTTTTCGTTCCCCTCTCTCCTCCCCACGGGGTTAAAGGTACAATCCCGGACAGCTGGTTAACACCTTCTTTCCCATATTTCAGGGGTGCTTGAGAACTTTCCCTTTGATACGGGCCCTGGCGCCCCGAAAGGGGGTCGAGTTCAAGCACCAGGTGGGGTTAGCAGGTGTCCAGTATAGAACCGGACTGTCCTGTATTTGGACGCTCTGTCCAGTAAAAAATGAGAGGTAATACTGGAAATGTATATGTATACCGGTATTACCTCTCTGGGCGTGTATGTGTATACCGGTATTACCTCTCTGGGCGTGTATGTGTATACCGGTATTACCTCTCTGGGCGTGTATGTGTATACCGGTATTACCTCTCTGGACGTGTATGTGTATACCGGTATTACCTCTCTGGGCGTGTATGTGTATACCGGTATTACCTCTCTGGGCGTGTATGTGTATACCGGTATTACCTCTCTGGGCGTGTATGTGTATACCGGTATTACCTCTCTGGGCGTGTATGTGTATACCGGTATTACCTCTCTGGGCGTGTATGTGTATACCGGTATTATCTCTCTGGGCGTGTATGTTTATACCGGTATTACCCCACTGGGCGTGTATGTGTATACCGGTATTACCTCTCTGGGCGTGTATGTGTATACCGGTATTACCTCTCTGGGCGTGTATGTGTATACCGGTATTACCTCTCTGGGCGTGTGTGTGTATACCGGTATTACCTCTCTGGACGTGTATTTGTATACCGGTATTACCTCTCTGGGCGTGTATGTGTATACCAGTATTACCCCTCTGGGCGTGTGTGTGTATACCGGTATTACCTCTCTGGGCGTGTATGTGTATACCGGTATTACCTCTCTGGGCGTGTGTGTGTATACCGGTATTACCTCTCTGGGCGTGTATGTGTATACCGGTATTACCTCTCTGGGCGTGTATGTGTATACCGGTATTACCTCTCTGGGCGTGTGTGTGTATACCGGTATTACCTCTCTGGACGTGTATTTGTATACCGGTATTACCTCTCTGGGCGTGTATATGTATACCGGTATTACCCCTCTGGGCGTGTGTGTGTATACCGGTATTACCTCTCTGGGCGTGTATGTGTATACCGGTATTACCTCTCTGGGCGTGTGTGTGTATACCGGTATTACCTCTCTGGACGTGTATTTGTATACCGGTATTACCTCTCTGGGCGTGTATGTGTATACCGGTATTACCTCTCTGGGCGTGTATGTGTATACAGGTATTACCTCTCTGGGCGTGTGTGTATACCGGTATTACCTCTCTGGGCATGTATGTGTATACCGGTATTACCTCTCTGGGCATGTATGTGTATACCGGTATTACCTCTCTGGGCGTGTATGTGTATACCGGTATTACCTCTCTGGGCGTGTATGTGTATACCGGTATTACCTCTCTGGGCGTGTATGTGTATACCGGTATTACCTCTCTGGGCGTGTATGTGTATACCGGTATTACCTCTCTGGGCGTGTATGTGTATACCGGTATTACCTCTCTGGGCGTGTATGTGTATACCGGTATTACCTCTCTGGGCGTGTATGTGTATACCGGTATTACCTCTCTGGGCGTGTATGTGTATACCGGTATTACCTCTCTGGGCGTGTATGTGTATACCGGTATTACCTCTCTGGGCGTGTATGTGTATACCGGTATTACCTCTCTGGGCGTGTATGTGTATACCGGTATTACCTCTCTGTGTGTGTATGTGAATACCGGTATTACCTCTCTGGGCGTGTATGTGTATACCGGTATTACCTCTCTGGGCGTGTGTGTGTATACCGGTATTACCTCTCTGGGCGTGTGTGTATACCGGTATTACCTCTCTGGGCATGTATGTGTATACCGGTATTACCTCTCTGGGCATGTATGTGTATACCGGTATTACCTCTCTGGGCGTGTATGTGTATACCGGTATTACCTCTCTGGGCGTGTATGTGTATACCGGTATTACCTCTCTGGGCGTGTATGTGTATACCGGTATTACCTCTCTGGGCGTGTATGTGTATACCGGTATTACCTCTCTGGGCGTGTATGTGTATACCGGTATTACCTCTCTGGGCGTGTATGTGTATACCGGTATTACCTCTCTGGGCGTGTATGTGTATACCGGTATTACCTCTCTGGGCGTGTATGTGTATACCGGTATTACCTCTCTGGGCGTGTATGTGTATACCGGTATTACCTCTCTGGGCGTGTATGTGTATACCGGTATTACCTCTCTGGGCGTGTATGTGTATACCGGTATTACCTCTCTGTGTGTGTATGTGAATACCGGTATTACCTCTCTGGGCGTGTATGTGTATACCGGTATTACCTCTCTGGGCGTGTGTGTGTATACCGGTATTACCTCTCTGGGCGTGTATGCGTATACCGGTATTACCTCTCTGGGCGTGTATGTGTATACCGGTATTACCTCTCTGGACATCTATGTGTATACCGGTATTACCTCTCTGGGCGTGTATGTGTATACCGGTATTATCTCTCTGGGCGTGTATCTGTATACCGGTATTACCTCTCTGGACGTGGACGTGTATGTGTATACCGGTATTACCTCTCTGGGCGTGTGTGTGTATACCGGTATTACCTCTCTGGGCGTGTATGTGTATACCAGTATTACCCCTCTGGGCGTGTGTGTGTATACCGGTATTACCTCTCTGGGCGTGTATGTGTATACCGGTATTACCTCTCTGGGCGTGTGTGTGTATACCGGTATTACCTCTCTGGGCGTGTATGTGTATACCGGTATTACCTCTCTGGGCGTGTATGTGTATACCGGTATTACCTCTCTGGGTGTGTGTGTGTATACCGGTATTACCTCTCTGGACGTGTATTTGTATACCGGTATTACCTCTCTGGGCGTGTATATGTATACCGGTATTACCCCTCTGGGCGTGTGTGTGTATACCGGTATTACCTCTCTGGGCGTGTATGTGTATACCGGTATTACCTCTCTGGGCGTGTGTGTGTATACCGGTATTACCTCTCTGGACGTGTATTTGTATACCGGTATTACCTCTCTGGGCGTGTATGTGTATACCGGTATTACCTCTCTGGGCGTGTATGTGTATACAGGTATTACCTCTCTGGGCGTGTGTGTATACCGGTATTACCTCTCTGGGCATGTATGTGTATACCGGTATTACCTCTCTGGGCATGTATGTGTATACCGGTATTACCTCTCTGGGCGTGTATGTGTATACCGGTATTACCTCTCTGGGCGTGTATGTGTATACCGGTATTACCTCTCTGGGCGTGTATGTGTATACCGGTATTACCTCTCTGGGCGTGTATGTGTATACCGGTATTACCTCTCTGGGCGTGTATGTGTATACCGGTATTACCTCTCTGGGCGTGTATGTGTATACCGGTATTACCTCTCTGGGCGTGTATGTGTATACCGGTATTACCTCTCTGGGCGTGTATGTGTATACCGGTATTACCTCTCTGGGCGTGTATGTGTATACCGGTATTACCTCTCTGGGCGTGTATGTGTATACCGGTATTACCTCTCTGGGCGTGTATGTGTATACCGGTATTACCTCTCTGTGTGTGTATGTGAATACCGGTATTACCTCTCTGGGCGTGTATGTGTATACCGGTATTACCTCTCTGGGCGTGTGTGTGTATACCGGTATTACCTCTCTGGGCGTGTATGCGTATACCGGTATTACCTCTCTGGGCGTGTATGTGTATACCGGTATTACCTCTCTGGACATCTATGTGTATACCGGTATTACCTCTCTGGGCGTGTATGTGTATACCGGTATTATCTCTCTGGGCGTGTATCTGTATACCGGTATTACCTCTCTGGACGTGGACGTGTATGTGTATACCGGTATTACCTCTCTGGGCGTGTGTGTGTATACCGGTATCACCTCTCTGGGCGTGTATGTGTATACCGGTATTACCTCTCTGGGCGTGTGTGTGTATACCGGTATTACCTCTCTGGACGTGTGTGTGTATACCGGTATTACCTCTCTGGGCGTGTATGTGTATACCGGTATTACCTCTCTGGACATCTATGTGTATACCGGTATTACCTCTCTGGGCGTGTATGTGTATACCGGTATTATCTCTCTGGGCGTGTATCTGTATACCGGTATTACCTCTCTGGACGTGGACGTGTATGTGTATACCGGTATTACCTCTCTGGGCGTGTGTGTGTATACCGGTATTACCTCTCTGGGCGTGTATGTGTATACCAGTATTACCCCTCTGGGCGTGTGTGTGTATACCGGTATTACCTCTCTGGGCGTGTGTGTGTATACCGGTATTACCTCTCTGGGCGTGTATGTGTATACCGGTATTACCTCTCTGGGCGTGTATGTGTATACCGGTATTACCTCTCTGGGCGTGTGTGTGTATACCGGTATTACCTCTCTGGACGTGTATTTGTATACCGGTATTACCTCTCTGGGCGTGTATATGTATACCGGTATTACCCCTCTGGGCGTGTGTGTGTATACCGGTATTACCTCTCTGGGCGTGTATGTGTATACCGGTATTACCTCTCTGGGCGTGTGTGTGTATACCGGTATTACCTCTCTGGACGTGTATTTGTATACCGGTATTACCTCTCTGGGCGTGTATGTGTATACCGGTATTACCTCTCTGGGCGTGTATGTGTATACAGGTATTACCTCTCTGGGCGTGTGTGTATACCGGTATTACCTCTCTGGGCATGTATGTGTATACCGGTATTACCTCTCTGGGCATGTATGTGTATACCGGTATTACCTCTCTGGGCGTGTATGTGTATACCGGTATTACCTCTCTGGGCGTGTATGTGTATACCGGTATTACCTCTCTGGGCGTGTATGTGTATACCGGTATTACCTCTCTGGGCGTGTATGTGTATACCGGTATTACCTCTCTGGGCGTGTATGTGTATACCGGTATTACCTCTCTGGGCGTGTATGTGTATACCGGTATTACCTCTCTGGGCGTGTATGTGTATACCGGTATTACCTCTCTGGGCGTGTATGTGTATACCGGTATTACCTCTCTGGGCGTGTATGTGTATACCGGTATTACCTCTCTGGGCGTGTATGTGTATACCGGTATTACCTCTCTGGGCGTGTATGTGTATACCGGTATTACCTCTCTGTGTGTGTATGTGAATACCGGTATTACCTCTCTGGGCGTGTATGTGTATACCGGTATTACCTCTCTGGGCGTGTGTGTGTATACCGGTATTACCTCTCTGGGCGTGTATGCGTATACCGGTATTACCTCTCTGGGCGTGTATGTGTATACCGGTATTACCTCTCTGGACATCTATGTGTATACCGGTATTACCTCTCTGGGCGTGTATGTGTATACCGGTATTATCTCTCTGGGCGTGTATCTGTATACCGGTATTACCTCTCTGGACGTGGACGTGTATGTGTATACCGGTATTACCTCTCTGGGCGTGTGTGTGTATACCGGTATCACCTCTCTGGGCGTGTATGTGTATACCGGTATTACCTCTCTGGGCGTGTGTGTGTATACCGGTATTACCTCTCTGGACGTGTGTGTGTATACCGGTATTACCTCTCTGGGCGTGTATGTGTATACCGGTATTACCTCTCTGGGCGTGTATGTGTATACCAGTATTACCTCTCTGGGCGTGTATGTGTATACCGGAATTACTTCTCTGGGCGTGTATGTGTATACCGGTATTACCTCTCTGGGCGTGTATGTGTATACCGGTATTACCTCTCTGGGGGTGTATGTGTATATACCGGTATTACCTCTCTGGGCGTGTATGTGTATACCGGTATTACCTCTCTGGGCGTGTATGTGTATACCGGTATTACCTCTCTGGGTGTGTATGTGTATACCGGCATTACCTCTCTGGGCGTGTGTGTGTATACCGGTATTACTTCTCTGGATGTGTGTGTGCATACCGGTATTACCTCTCTGGGCGTGTATGTGTATACCGGTATTACCTCTCTGGGCGTGTATGTGTATACCGGTATTACCTCTCTGGGCGTGTATGTGTATACCGGTATTACCTCTCTGGGCGTGTATGTGTATACCGGTATTACCTCTCTGGGCGTGCATGTGTATACCGGTATTACCTCTCTGGATGTGTGTGTGTATACCGGTATTACCTCTCTGGGCGTGTATGTGTATACCGGTATTACCTCTCTGGGTGTGTATGTGTATACCGGTATTACCTCTCTGGGTGTGTATGTGTATACCGGTATTACCTCTCTGGGCGTGTATGTGTATACCGGTATTACCTCTCTGGGCGTGTATGTGTATACCGGTATTACCTCTAAGGGCGTGTATGTGTATACCGGTATTACCTCTCTGGGCGTGTCTGTGTATACCGGTATTACTTCTCTGGGTGTGTATGTGTATACCGGTATTACCTCTCTGGGCGTGTATGTGTATACCGGTATTACCTCTCTGGGCGTGTATGTGTATACCGGTATTACCTCTCTGGGCGTGTATGTGTATACCGGTATTACCTCTCTGGGCGTGTATGTGTATACCGGTATTACCTCTCTGGGCGTGTATGTGTATACCGGTATTACCTCTCTGGGCGTGTATGTGTATACCGGTATTACCTCTCTGGGCGTGTATGTGTATACCGGTATTACCTCTCTGGGCGTGTATGTGTATACCGGTATTACCTCTCTGGGCGTGTATGTGTATACCGGTATTACCTCTCTGGGCGTGTATGTGTACACCGGTATTACCTCTCTGGGCGTGTCTGTGTATACCGGTATTACCTCTCAGGACATAGTGACCTGACCGGCTTGGGGGGGGGGGGGTGCAGGATTTTCCTGAGTAGGCAGAGAGCAGGGCTGCTCCTAGGGGGTTGGGCAGCTTCCTCCATCCTGATTGGCTGCTGCCGGGTTATGCAGCCAATCAGGAGGAGGTGTCAGGGGCCTGGGGGTGGGGCCAAGGAGAGGAAACAGCATGGAGCAGAGAGAGGGGTGTGTCTGTGTGTGTATCTCGAGAGTGTCGCACCCTTCACCATTGTGTCCAGTATTCTTGGAGAAGCCACCTAGCAAACCTACCAACAGCCAAACCTCAGACAGAGGGGGATCAAAAACAAAACAGTGGCCATTTCCCATCCAATCCAACTGCAGAAGGATGTCACCGGGGAGGGAAGGTGACACGGAGCAAGCAGATGGTACTATGTCTGGAGCACCCCAATTAGATTGTAAGCTCTTTAGGGCAGGAACAAACTGACTGAGCAAGGTTCTATGTACAGCACTGCAGACACTGTCAGCGCTATATCTAACACAAATAACTATTAATAGTTATATATATATATATATATATATTGTATACGGCTGAGCAGGTACACGAAGCTTCGCAGCAGGATCTTACGGACAATTGACAGGGAGTCACAGATACAGCAAATGAGTGTAACCACAAGGAGACCCCTCGCCCAAAGAGCTTGCAATTTAATTCAGTGCTTCCCAAAGCCTTTTCAAATTCGCGACCGGCGGCTCTCACCCTCCTACTGAAGGCAGAACTGTAGCAAAAGAGCCACTATTTGTGACACGTGTGATATGTATATATTTATTTATATGCTCAACTCCAGTCCTCAAGCCCCTCCCCCCACCAGGTCAGGTTTTCAGGATATCCCAGCTTCAGCACAGATGGTTCAATCAGTCCCTGCATCAGCAAAGGTGGCTCAAAGAATCCCTGCTTCAGCACAGGTGGCTCCATCAGTCCCTGCTTCAGCACAGGTGGCTCAACCAGCCCCTGCTACAGCACAGGTGGCTCCATCAGTACCTGCTTCAGCACAGGTGGCTCAACCAGCCCCTGCTACTGCACAGGTGGCTCCATCAGTCCCTGCTTCAGCACAGGTGGCTCAACCAGTCCCTGCTACAGCACAGGTGGTTCAGAGGCTCAGTCTTGAACTGAGCCTCTGATTGACCCACCTGTGCTGAAGCTTGGATTTCCTGAAAACCTGACCTGTTTGGGGGGGGGGGGGGGAGAGTCTTGAGGACTGGTGTTGAGCCCCACTGAGACAGAGCATTGCTTGGGCTGTCCCCTCAGGCACTCGAGGGGTTACGGTGGTGTAGCGTTGCACGCAGCCGGTCGGACGGGTTGTGCCGCTGCTGCCGCGCAGCGGTGAGTGATGATGGAGATGGGCTCCAGCCTGTCAGCCTTTCCGAGGCTGCCCCGGGCTCATCGAGGCAGGACGCGTCTTTAACACCTTCAGCGCCAAGGGGAGAGGGTGAAAGTGCGCAGGGAGAAAGCACTCACCCCTTTATCCCTCTCACCTCGATGGGGCGGCTGGGTCACAGGCTAAAAAACTGGGGTGATGTGTCTTTCTAAATAATACACATTTGGTGCTTTTGACTGAAAGGGTGAGAGGTATGGGTCCCTGTGTATTAGGGGGGGGGGGTGAGAGGTATGTGTCCCTGTGTATTAGGAGGGGGTGAGAGGTACGTTTCCCTGTGTATTAGGAGGGGGTGATAGGTATGTGTCCCTGTGTATTAGGAGGGGGTGAGAGGTATGTGTCCCTGTGTATTAGGAGGGGGTGAGAGGTACGTGTCCCTGTGTAATAGGGGGGGGGTGAGAGGTATGTGTCCCTGTGTATTGGGGGGGTGAGAGGTATGTGTCCCTGTGTAATAGGGGGTGTGTGAGCGGTATGTGTCCCTGTGAATTAGGGGGGCTGAGAGGTATGTGTCCCTGTGTATTAGGAGGGGGTGAGAGGTATGTGTCCCTGATGTCTGTGTATTAGGAGGGTTGAGAAGTACATGTCCCTGATGTCTGTGTATTAGGAGGGGGTGAGAGGTACGTGTCCCTGATGTCTATGTATTAGGAGGGGGTGAGAGGTACGTGTCCCTGATGTCTGTGTATTAGGAGGGGGTGAGAGGTATGTGTCCCTGATGTCTGTGTGTTAGGAGGGGGTGAGAGGTACGGGTCCTTGATGCCTGTGTATTAGGAGGGGTGAGAGGTATGTGCCATTGATGTCTGTGTATTAGGAGGGGTGAGAGGTATATGTCCCTGATGTCTGTGTATTAGGACGGGTTGAGAGGTATATGTCCCTGATGTCTGTATATTAGGAGGAGGTGAGAGGTACGTGTCCCTGCCGTCTGTGTATTAGGAGGGGTTGAGAGGTACGTGTCCCTGATGTCTGTGTATTAGGAGGGGGTGAGAGGTACGTGTCCCTTATGCCTGTGTATTAGGAGGAGGTAAGAGGAACGTGTCCCTGATGTCTGTGTATTAGGAGGGGGTGAGAGGTACGTGTTTTATCTCAGACACGCTCCCAGGTACACATGGGGCCCTGTAAGGTGCCTGACCTCTGTATACAGGATTAGAAGGTTATATACAGTATATGTTGGTAATAATTGATGCTGCGATGTGTCATATCTCCTGGGCAGGTCTGGGTGCTCCGATGATTCACTGTCTGGGTTAACACACCTCTGGCAGCCAGACACAAAGAGCAGGGAGAGAGACGGGACACCCTGTACATACAGTAATACCTAATTTACCATTTAACCCATATTACCATGTCACCTGTCTTTGTATTGTTAGAGTGAAGGAACCCTATAGCTTCCATAGGGATCTGTAATGCCAATAATATTATTAACTGGTTCAAATCAGTTCGCTTCTGCGATATTCTCATGTCTTATAGCTGGTCTATTCTTAATACATGTATGGAGGGGGGGGAGAGGGGGAAGGGAGGGAGAAGGGGGTAAGAGAGGGAGGAGGGGGATGGGGGGTGAAGGGAGAGGGAGAGGGAGGAAGATAGGGAGAGGGGGAGAAGAGATGGAGATGGGGGGAAGGGAGGGGGGGAAGAGGGAGAAGGGGGGGAAGAGGGAGAAGGGGGAGGAGAGGGGGAAGAGAGGGGTAGGGGGAAGAGAGGGAGAGGGGAGAAGATAGAGAGGGAGAGGGAGAAGGGGGGAAGAGAGGGAGAAGGGGGAAGAGAGGGAGAGGGGAGGAAGAGAGGGAGAGGGGGGGAGGAGGGAAGAGAGGAGAGGGAGAGGGGGGGAGGAGGGAAGAAAGGAGAGGGGAGGGAGAGGGGGAATAGAGGGGGGTGGGGGGAAGAGAGGAGAGGGGAGAGAGGGAGAGGGGGGAAGAGAGGGAGAATGGGGAAGAAATGAGACGGGGAAGAGTGGGGGAGGGGGAAGAGAGGGAGAGGGAGAAGGGGGGAAGAAAGGGAGAAGGGGGAAGAGAAGGAGAAGGGGGGAAGAAAGGGAGAAGGGGGAAGAGAAGGAGAAGGGGGGAAGAGAGGGAGAATGGGGAAGAAAAGAGACGGGGAAGAGTGGGGGAGGGGGAAGAGAGGGAGAGGGAGAAGGGGGGAAGAAAGGGAGAAGGGGGAAGAGAGCGAGAAGGGGGGAAGAAAGGGAGAAGGGGGAAGAGAAGGAGAAGGGGGGAAGAAAGGGAGAAGGGGGGAAGAAAGGGAGATGGGGGAAGAGAGGGAGAAGGGGGGAAGAGAGGGAGAAAGGGGGAAGAGAGGGAGAAAGGGGGAAGATAGGGAGAAAGGGGGAAGAGAGAGAGGGGGAGAGGGAGAGGGGAAGAGAGGGGGAGGGGGAGAGAGAGGAGGAAGAGAGGGGGATGGGGGATGAAGGGAGAGTGAGGGAGAAGGGAGGAATAGAGGGAGAAGGGGGGAATAGAGGGATAAGAGGGAAGATAGGGATAGGGGGAGAAGAGAGGGAGAAGGAGGGAAGAGAGGGAGAGGAGGAATAGAGGGATAGAGAGAGCGGGAGAGAAACCAAAGAGAAACCATTGCCAACCAGGATCCTTGTACCTGTTACGCTGACCGGCGAGAACTTCCACACCACCGCTCTAGCCTTTGTGGATTCTGGGTCGGGAGGCACTTACATTGACCAGGGTGTCGCTGAGAGGAATAACATCCCCCTCATCCACAAGAAATGCCCTCTAGGGTTGGAAGCAATTTATGGTCGACCACTGCAACCAGCATTTATCTCTTTACAGACCACTCTCTTTCGTTTACGTACAGGTGAGGACCATGCGGAAGAGATCCAGCTGGATGCCATCCATACTCCATCGGTTGACATGATTCTTGGCCTTCCGTGGCTCCAACTTCACAACCCATCTATTGATTGGACTGACAAGGAACCTGCTCTGTGGAACGCTTCATGTTCTAAGAGTTGTGCAGTGCCCGTCAAAAGTATATGCGGGGCTGATGCTCACAAAGAAGAGAAGGTAACTTTGCCCGAGGTTTACACCGATTTTCGTGATGTTTTTGATAAAGCAAGATCGGAGCTTCTGCCACCTCATCGCGCCTTTGATTGCCCTATTGACCTGCTACCCGGGTTCAGTACCTCCTACGGGAAGCTCATACCCACTTTCCCTTCCAGAGACTAAAGCCATGAAGGAGTACATTCAAGAAAATGTACTAAAGGGGTTTATTCGGAAATCTTCTTCCCCAGCAGGAGCAGGCTTCTTCTTTGTGAAGAAAAAGGACAGATCTCTTCGACCCTGTATCGATTATAGAGCTCTTAACAAGACCACCATCAAAAAACGTTACCCCTTGCCATTGATTTCGGAACTCTTCGATCGCCTCCAAGGGGCCATCATCTTCACCAAACTGGACCTATGCGGGGCCTATAATTTGGTAAGAATTCGCAAGGGTGATGAATGGAAAACGGCTTTCAACACTCGAGATGGTCATAATGAATACCTCGTCATGCCCTTCGGCCTCTGTAATGCCCCTGCCGTCTTCCAAGACTTCGTTAATGAAATCTTTAGGGACCTGCTCAATCAGTTTGTTATTGTCTATTTGGATGATATTATGATTTTTTCTAAATCTTCACAAGAACATGTTGGTCATGTCAAACAGGTACTGTTACGCCTACGTGAAAACCATTTGTTCGCCAAGCTAGAAAAGTGGCAGTTTCACCAAACCTCCACGGCATTTCTCGGATACATCATTTCTGACACTGGTCTCAGCATGGATCCAGCTAAGGTGAAGGAGGTCCTGGATTGGCCTTGTCCCACTACTCTCAAGGCTGTACAGCACTTTCTGGGCTTCACGAATTACTACCACAGGTTCATTCAAAATTTATCTTCTGAGGTAGCTCCCATTACAGCCTTAACGAAGAAAGGTGCGTATCCTACTTCATGGTCGCTGGCGGCTAGCCAAGCCTTCGATCATCTGAAAACAGCCTTCTTTTCTGAACCCATCCTCATACATCCAGATCCCAAACTACCGTTCACCTTGGAAGTGGATGCATCAGATGTCGGGGTCGGAGCTATTCTGTCTCAGAGAAGGACTCCTCAAGCCAGACTTCATCCGTGTGCTTGTTTCTCGAAGAAAAATGTCTCCAGCCGAACAAAATTATGACGTAGGTAACTGGGAACTTCTAGCTATCAAGTTAGCTCTAGAAGAATGGAGACATCTTTTATAAGGCACAGAGAATCCTATCACCATCTTGACCGACCACAAGAACTTACTATTTCTTTCCTACCGGGTTCAAAAAATGTCATGGCCGATGCCGTCTTCCGTCAGTTTTTGGTGGGCGACAAAACCAAGTATCGTCAGGAAACCATACTTCCCTCTAAATACATACTATCCACTAACACCTTCGATGCCTTGAGAGAGATCGTACAAGATGAGTCCCACATCCCAGAAGGCTTCGAAGTTCCTGAAGTGCGATTCTTTACTTCGCCACCTCATCAGAGGAAGGTTCTTGAATGGGGTCATTCATCCAAGTCATCTGGACATCCTGGCACTAGAACAACCACCAATCTTGTTTAGCGGACCTTTTGGTGGCCCGGCATGCAGAAGGACATGAAAGAATTTGTTGCTGCGTGCTCGGAATAAGACTCCTCAAAACAAACCACCAGGACTCCTTAGACCTTTTCCCATCCCAGACAGTCCATGGACACATCTGTCCATAGACTTCATAGTAGAACTGCCCGTGTCTAAAGGAGTGAACACCATCTTAGTAGTGGAAGACCGTTTTCTAAGCAGCCCCACTTTATTCCATTGAAAGGTCTCCCCAACTCTCCCAAACTGGCAGACATCTTTGTCAAATAAATTTTCCGCCTCCATGGGGTGCCACAGGTCATCGTCTCCGACTGTGGGTCACAGTTTATTTCGAAGTTCTGGCGTTCCTTCTCACAGCAATTAGGTATATCTTTACATTTTTCTTCGGGTGATCATCCCCAAACCAACGGTCAGACAGAGCAAACTAACCAGTCACTGGAGCAATATATTCGTTCTTTCATCTCTGACACCCAGGATGACTGGACTGACCTTCTTCCTTGGGCTGAGTTCACGCACAACAATCTGCGCAGTGAATCCACCATTGAGTCGCCCTTCTTTATCAATTATGGGTTTTACCCATCTCTCCTGCCCATCACCACATCCAGTTCTGGGGTACCGGCAGCAGACAACAGAATTCTTTGGCTACAGAATTCATGGAAAAGAATCTAGAGCAACTTCTAGACAGAAGACACAGGCGGACCGTCACTGTAGGAGCATTGAAGAATTCAACCCGGGAGACATGGTGTGGTTGTCTTCAAAGAATATTCGCCTCAAGGTTCCCACACTAAAATTGGCACCAAGGTTCATCGGACTCTATTTCGTTGTGGAGAAGATTAACCCGGTGGCATACCGTCTGCGCCTTCCTCCTTCTATGAGGATTCCGTTGGTGTTTCATGTCTCCCTGCTGAAGTCGGCCATCCGGGATCCTCGCTTCCCCGATTCATCCTCGTCTCCGGCTTCTCTCCTTGTACAGGGCCAACAGGAGTCCGAGGTCCAGTCCAAGATTATAGGGGGTCGATACAGTATCTCATTCACTGGAGGGGCTTTGGACCCAAGGAACGGTCCTGGGTTCCTCACCACCGTCTTCATGCCTCCTGGCTTGTCTGGCTCTTCCACGCCAAATATCAGCACAAGCCCTCCCTGAGATGCCCGGAAGTCGCTCCTGAGTGGGGGGTACTGTCAGGATCCATGATCCGCGATGCACTCGGCATACTCGTCTCTTACCCCAACCCGTGATCGAGCCCCCCGCTCCTTCAGTCATCCACGACGCTTCGTCTCCTTCTCTTGGGACCAGCCGCCATGCTAGGTGCGTGCGCATCCCGCGCGGATGTTAATACTACGTCCTCCGGTCCCGCCTCCAGACTCCGCCCATGCAGCAACGTCATCAGTGCGCAGCGCGCACACGCGGCGCGCGGTCAGTGACTGCACGAGCCGCATCATCTCTTCACCTCTGGGATCCTCCAACACCTGTCTCCTGCACCGTATCCTCCTATCACACTCACTCTCTCTGACGCGCCTCCTCCAGCCTGTTATCTCATTGGTCCCTGTGTCCTATATATGCTCAGCCGGCCCACTGGCAAATCGGCTGAGCATAAAGCTTCCTATGTGCGAAGAGCTTACTGCTACCCCTTGCCTCCACAGCCTTGTCTTGCATTCCGGCTCCTAGTTCCTCTGTTTCAGACCTCGGCTATTCTTCTGGACTCCGCTCTTCTAAACTCTTGACCCCGGCTACCAACAACGATCCGCACCTCTTCAACCCCGACCTCGGCAAAGTTCCACGACAATCCGCACCTCTCCAATCCTGACCACGGTTAAGTACCTTCAATGATCCGCACCTTTCCAACCCCGACCTCGGCAAGCACCTCTGACTATCCATACCTTTGAGGTGAGCACTTGTAATTTTAATGTTAATAAAAACTTTGCGTCCTCTCTCACCTCCCCTCTCCCACCCCCTGTTGGAGGCGGATTTGGGGGTCGGTTCCCTTGGTCCCGCGGATTTCAATCTGAAAAAGGGCGGTGCGCGTTTTGCTGAATTTTTGTATTGTTTTTCCCAGTACACGCCGTGGATTGGATTCTGCGAATCCGTCCCGCGGCTTGTATCCAATGGCGGTTTGTGATGAATCTGTGCGGATTTTACACAACAAAACGGGTTTTAGTGGGAAAATATGAGAAAATACAGGAAACAGATTTGGACGGATTTGCTGATCTCTACCCCATCCTCTCTCACCTCCCCCCCCCCCCCCTTAACATTCTTCACCAGGCTCGCTGTGGAGGTTTTCCTGGCAGCCAAAGACTGAGCCTCTGTTTGAACCACCTGTGCTGAAGCAGGGACTGATTGAGCCACCTGTGCTGTGGCTGGGACTGATTGAGGAACCTGTGCTGAGGCTGGGACCCCAGTCCTCAAGCTTCCCCCTCAACAGGTCAGGTTTTCAGGCTATCCCTGCTTCAGCACAGGAGGTTGTCATAGACTGAGCCTCTGATTGAGCCACCTGTGCTGAAGCAGGGACTGATTGAGCCACCTGTGCGGAAGCTGGGATAACTTGAAAACCTGACCTATTGGGGGGTGGGGGGGGCTTGAGGACTGGAGTTGAGCAATCCTGCTCTAAATACTCCGTCAAAATATCTCAGAGCAGCAACATTGAGTGACGCGGGGGGCTTTAGTGAGTGAATATGTCCCCCTTTCCTCCTTATTTCGTTTCAAAAGGAAATGTATTGGGGCCATCTTCATTTACAGTGCGCTGCCTCTTTAAATAAATTAATGTAAGTCTTATTTTTAACGAGCTCCGCTTCCTTTACAGCATTTCTTCCAGTAATAAATAGAACATAAGTTGCACTCGGTGCCAGCCCGGCAGTCAGTCACTGATGGTATTTGTTGCTGTAATTCTAGCCCCGGAATGAGTCTTTTTTAGCTTGCTAATGAAGTGTGATAAATACGCTTTATTACTTCTGTTTTGTCTCTCGTTCAGAACTGTTGTTTTTGGCCACTAGATAAAAAAAGGAGGAAAAGAATAGGTATTGTCTTTCAGTTTCTGCTGTCTCTGTGTCTGCGCCTGTGCGTCTCTGTTTCACTGCGTCTCTGTTTCACTGCATCTCTGCGTCACTGCATCTCTGCGTCACTGCATCTCTGCGTCACTGCATCTCTGCGTCACGGTATCTCTGCGTCACGGTATCTCTGCGTCACGGTATCTCTGCGTCACGGTATCTCTGCGTCACGGTATCTCTGCGTCACGGTATCTCTGCGTCACGGTATCTCTGTGTCTCTGTGCGTCTCTCCGCGTCCCTGCGCGTCTTTGTGTCTGTGTCTCTGCGTCTCTGAGTCTGTGTCTCTGCGTCTCTGTGTCACTGCATCTCTGCAAGTCACTGCGTGTTTCTGTTTCTCTGTCTCTGCGTTATTGCGCCTCTCTGTGTCACTGCATGTCTTTGCGTCTCTGCGTCACTGTGTTTCTGTGTGTCTGCGTGTCTCTGTGTCACGGCGTCTCTGCATTTCTGAGTCACTGTGTCACTGTCTGTGTTACTGTATCTCTGTGTGTATGTCTCTGTGTCACTGTGTCTCTCTGTGTCTGGGTCTTAAAAAAAAAGGAAGCTGTCACATGGTACTCCAACCAATCAGATTGGGGGTGTACCATGTGATGCCTCACATGGTATTTCTCCCAATCTGATTGGTTGAAGTACCATGTGATGGCAGCCATTTTTTTCTGGTGACATCATTTTAAAGGGATGGAAGCATAGCCTTTCTGATTGGCTGGCTTCCCTCCCTTTAAGATGACGTCACATCCTTAAAAAAAAAAAAACCATGTCACAGGGTACAGCAGTCAATTGGATTGGGGGTGTACCATTTGACACTCAAATGTGACATCACAGGCCTTATATAAGGCCTGTCCCGTCTCATTTGAGCCCAAGATGATGACGGGACAACATCTGCCCCATTGGATTACAAAGACAGAAGAGAAGACTGAAGAAAGAAAGAAGAGAATAACTTATGGGAGGAACATCGGCTGTGAAGTCGTCGGTCAGGAGGTTGCAGTTGCTGGTCAGATTCGGAGGGGGAAGACATCAAAAGGTAAGAAAAACATTGATTGTATTTTATTTCATTGCGTATTTTTTTTTTAGGTTGCCCAATGACTGCCAATGTGCTTATCTATGCCCCTTTCGGCTATAGATAAGCACAGTGACAAGCAATGCATTTTTTTGACAAATGCTTGTGTAGCCCTGGTTCCTATTGAACACAGACCACTACCATGTGCTGTATAACCTGTAGGCTCACAGGGCCTGAACCTCTGCCACGGAGAGCCTTAGAAAATGTTTGCAGTACAGAACCAATCTATCTCTCCCCCCAGGTCTGTGTGTGTATCTCTCTTTCTCCCCAGTCAGTGTGTGTGTGTCTCTCTCTCCCCAGGTGTGTGTGTATCTCTCTCTCTCCCCAGTCAGTGTGTGTGTGTGTGTGTCTCTCTCTCTCCCCAGGTGTGTGTGTGTCTCTCTCTCTCCCCAGGTGTGTGTGTGTGTGTATCTCTCTCTCTCCCCAGGTGTGTGTGTGTGTGTGTGTGTGTGTGTGAGTGTGTGTGTGTGTGTGTGTGTGTGTGTGTGTGTGTGTGTGTGTGTGTGTGTGTGTGTGTGTGTGTGTGTGTGTGTGTGTGTGTGTGTGTGTGTGTGTGTGTGTGTGTGCATCTCTCTCCCCTACCAGGTCTGTGTGTGTATATCTCCCCCCAGGTCTGTGTGTGTCTCTCTCTCCCCCCAGGTGTGTGTATGCGTGTATCTCCCCCCCAGGTCTGTGTGTGTGTGTATGTCACTCTCCCCCTCCCACCCCCCCCCCCACATGTCTATATGTGTATCTCCCCCCCCCCCTCCAACCCCCAGGTCTTTGTGTGTGTGTCTCCCCAGGTGTGTGTATGTGTGTATCTCCCCCCCAGGTCTGTGTGTGTGTGTGTATGTCACTCTCCTCTCCCCCCCCCAGGTCTTTGTGTATGTGTGTATCTCTCTCTCCTCCCAGGTCTGTGTGTTTGTGTATATCTCCCCCCAAGTCTGTGTGTGTCTCTCTCTCCCCCCAGGTGTGTGTATGCTATATGTGTATCCCCCCCCCCCCCAGGTCTTTGTGTGTGTGTGTGTGTGTGTGTGTGTCTCTCTCAACTCTGTCTCTCCAGACCCTACCTGTCACGGGAGCAGGGGGGAGTCCATCTTTGGCCCTGGTAGCAGAGGAAGTACTCACTGCTTCCGGTGCTTACTGACAGGCTCCTCGGCTGCTAACCCCGCCCCCACCCTTCTCTGTCAGGCCAATCATCTCTCTGCTCTGCTGCTAATCCTGTCCCCCACCCTTCTCTGTCAGGCCAATCATCTCTCTGCTCTGCTGCTAACCCCGCCCCCACCCTTCTCTGTCAGGCCAATCATCTCTCTGCTCTGCTGCTAACCCTGCCCCCACCCTTCTCTGTCAGGCCAATCATCTCTCTGCTCTGCTGCTAACACCTGCTCCCACCCTTCTCTGCTGCTAACCCCGCCCCCACCCTTCTCTACCAGCCCAATCATCTCTCTGCTCTGCTCCCCGCCCCCGGCAGCTGCTGCTGCTGCGCCAATCAGCTGCTCTCCTCCCCACCGGCATCCCCTGCTCTGTGAGACCCGGGACACTCAGAAAAAACCAGGACAATTCCGGCTATGTCGGCCCACCAGGACACATCACAAAAAAGCAGGACTGGCCCGGCTAAACCGAGACGTCTGGTCACCCTACACGTGGGCCCCCCCTATGCTGTGGGGCCCCCGAGCAACTGCCCAGCGTGCCCATATGTTAAGACCGCCCTGCTTGGGGTCCAAAGAATCACATTGCGCTATAAGCGGATCGCGTTAGGAATAATGTACTATTGTATGCATTGTACAATAAAGTATTTAAGATACCAATAATCGTGTTGTAAAGTATTCATAAATACAAAAATTGGGAGCCACGCTTGCTCCGCGCTATAAGCGGATCCATGGGCGTCCGCAGAAATTTTTTCGGGGGGGGGGGGCATAATTTATAACCGCAGCGCAATGGCGGTCCCGGCTGCGGCACAGATTGGTCCCGACTTGGGAGTGAGACGGCTTTCATTGGTAGGTAGTGTTACCAATGAGAGCCGCATCACTCCCGAGTGCTACCAATGACACTGCGCTGCGCTTCCTCCTGCGTAGCAGCATAGGCTAGCCTACCACTAGCTGCCTGCCGCGGCGCCAGGGGCACCCACCCACCTCCGTCCCGGTCCACCCAGAGTCTGTTTTTTGTGTTTATAGCGCCGTAAACGTACTGTACAGCGCCATAAATGCCAAAAACAGCCCAGGACTGCGAGTGATCCAGGCAGAGCCGCCAACAGAAATCATGGGGCCCAGGACAAATGAAAGTAGCAGGCCCCCCCCGAACCCATAGCGCACCTACCACGAAAAAATATCTTTTAGAGCACAACTTTTACTTAACTGTTTTCTTATTGTGATACAGAATAAAACATTACAATGCAACCTGTTTATTTTTATATTTTCAACAAAAGACATGTGTCTGCCTGCCTGGGTGGGTGAGTGGGTGAATGACAGTAGAATGACAGTGGGTGGGTGAATGACAGTGGGTGGGTGAATGACAGTGGGTCGGTGGGTGAATGACAGTGGGTGGGTGGGTGAATGACGGTGGGTGGGAAAATGACGGTAGGTGGGTGGATGAATGATGGTGGGTGGGTGGCTGAATGACAGTGAGTGAGTGGGTGGATGGGTGAATGACAGTGGGTGAATGACAGTGGGTGAATGACAGTGGGTGGGTGGGTGAATGTTGAATGTGGGTGGGTGAATGATGGTGGGTGTGTGAATGACGGTGGGAGAGAGTGACTGGGTGACAGTGACTGGGTGGGTGGGTGACAGTGACTGGGTGGGTGGGAGACAGTGACTGGGTGGGTGGGAGGCAGTTACTGGGTGGGTGGGAGACAGTTACTGGGTGGGTGGGAAACAGTGGGTGGGTGGGAGACAGTGACTGGGTGGGACAGTGACTTGACAGTGACTGGGTGGGTGACAGTGACTTGGTGAGTGACAGTCAGTGACTGGGTGAGTGACAGTCAGTGACTGGGTGGGTGACAGTCAGTGACTGGGTGGGTGACAGTGACAGTGGTTGACGTTGACAGTGGGTAATGGTGACAGTGGGTAACGGTGACAGTGGATGACAGTGACAGTGGGTGACGGTGAGAATGGGTTATGGTGACAGTGGGTGACAGTGACAGTGGGTGACAGTGACTGGGTGGGGTGACTTACCTTGACCGGGTGGGTGCAGCTTGTCGCCAGACGCTTCCCGCTCCTGCCCCCGATATCCCCTTCTGCCCCCGATATCCCCGCGGCAGCTGCCAGGGACGGGAGGTGGGCTTGGGGAGGGGGCTCGGGAGGAGGGCTCGAGGGGGGGCACGGGAGGTGGGCTCGGGGGGGGGGGGGCAAGGCCACGGGAGGTGGGCCGGGGGCACGTGGGAGGTGTAGCAACGGGAAGCTGGCCAAGGGGGGGAAGTGGGCCGCAGGAGGAGCTGGTACTTCCCCCTCCATCCCACGATGGGAGCGGGAGGGGGAGCGGGCCGCAGAGGAGCTTGGTTTGTACTTCCCCCTCCGTCCCACTTTGGGAGCGGGGGAAGCGGGTCCTGCTTGTTCTGCGCATGCGCGCCAGGACCGCGGGGAATCTGCGCCATTTTTTTAAACTTTTTTTTTTTAAATGTATTTAATTAACTGGTGCCCGGCCGCGCAGGGGGCCCGGCCTGACCCACGGGGCCTGGGAAGCAGTACCCCTTGTCCCCCCTATGCCCCCCCTGTTTGCGGCCCTGGATCCAGGGGGGGGCAAGCCCCCCCTTGCCCCCTCCTGCGGACGCCCATGAGCGGATCCGCGTTGTAACGAGGTTGAGCTGTACTTATCGAAGCTACTAGAATAGGCCCCAGAGTGTCCAAATACAGGACAGTCCGGTTCAATACTGGACATCTGGCACCCCTAATAACCGGATAAGAAGCAGCATCACCACGGGGGGTTTGTAAAACGCCTCTGTAAATTACGTATGTCGTAAGGCGCGTTTGACCAAAAATCGAATGTCCCCGGCAGTTAAGAAATCAATTTGGAGCATGTATCGGCGCTGTGAGAAGAGAGCGTCCGGCACGGGGACGGACAAACGCCTACGCATTGCTGCGCAGTCTCAACACATAGGAAATCGTCACGGACACGCAAAATGCCCTATGTATCAAAAGACTTGCGTGTGCGCTGACGCAGGGGCGAAAATCTGCATTTTTATTTCTGCCTGAAACCCGATCTATTGATGAATGGTTCATTTCTACAGTGGATTTGGTGCTCGCTAAAAAACAAAATCGCCTTTGAGGTGATAGAGAAAACCAACGCAGAAAAAACGCCAAGAGAGGTAACGCAAGACGCAGGTTTCGGAATACGTCGATGTGCCAATGTAACTCCTCCCACTCGCTCCATTTATCCCTCTCCTCTCGTCGCGGACATCCCCGAAAATGGCGCAACGAAGATTAATACTTAGACGCTGCCTGGCGCAGGTGTATTTTAGCCAGGGGGGGGATTTGTTATTTGATCCACAGAACCGAAAGTGACTACAATCGACTTTGACCTTTGGCCTGACAGAATATTCTGCTTCATAGATGTCATTAGGCGCAGTATATCCAGGCTCCATGCAACACCCTACATCTTTACTGACACAACGTCATGGGAGTTGTGCAAGTTGAGCCAATCAGAGAGTAACCAATGTGTCATCCGTGCCCAATCCACCATACTGTGTCTTCTAATGATATATTTCCTTGACGTATTGTTATCGGGAGGGGATTCATTGAGCCGCGTTGTTGGTGCCCAGATCTGGCGGCCAGGGCCGCCAACAGGGGGGGACAAAGGGCACTGGCGTCCCGGGCCCCGTGGATCAGGGAGGCCCGGCCGCCCCTTATTTAAATAAATTTTGAAAAAAGTTTAAAAAAATGGCGGCGATTCCCCGCGGTCCTGGCGCGCATGCGCAGGGCAAGCAGGGCCCACTCCCCCCCCCTGCTCCCAACGTGGGACGGAGGGGGAGTACCTGCTCCTCCTGCGGCCCCTCCCCCCTGCTCCCCCCGAGGCCAGCATCCCGCGCGCCCCCCGAGCCCACCTCCCGTGCCCCCCCCAGCTCACTTCCCACGCCCCCTCCCCGAAGCCCACCTCCCGTCCCGGGCAACTGCCGCGGGGATATCGAGGGCAGGAGGGGGAAGCGTCCGGCGACAAGCTGCACCCACCCGGTCAAGGTAAGTCACCCCACCCACTGTCACTGTCACCCACCCACTGTCACTGTCACCCACTGTCACCCACTGTCACTGTCACCCACCCAGTCACTGACTGTCACCCACCCACCCAGGCACTGACTGTCACTGACTGTCACCCACACAGTACTGTCACCCACCTAGTCACTGTCTCCCACCCACCCAGTCACTATCTCCCACCCAGTCATTGTCTCCCACCCACCCAGTCACTGTCAACGTCATTCACCCACCCACCGTCATTTACCCACCCACCGTCATTCACCCACCCACCGTCATTCACCCACCAACCATCATTCAACCGTCATTCACCCACCCACCCACCCACCGTCATTCACCCACCCACCGTCATTCACCCAACCGTCATTCAACCGTCATTCACCCACCCACCGTCATTCACTCATCCACCCACCAACCATCATTCAACCGTCATTCACCCACCCACCCACCGTCATTCACCCACCCACCGTCATTCACCCAACCGTCATTCAAACCGTCATTCACCCACCCACCGTCATTCACCCACCCATCGTCATTCACCCACCCATCGTCATTCACCCAACCGTCATTCAACCGTCATTCACCCACCCACCATCATTCAAACCGTCATTCACCCACCCACCCACCGTCATTCAAACCGTCATTCACCCACCCACCCAACCGTCATTCACCCACCATCATTCACCCACCCACCATCATTCACCCACCCACCCACTGTCATTCATTCACCCACCCACTGTCATTCATTCACCCACCCACTGTCATTCATTTAGCCAAACCGTCATTCACCCACCCACTGTCATTCACCCACCCACTGTCATTCACCCACCCACTGTCATTCACCCACCCACTGTCATTCACCCACCCACTGTCATTCATTCACCCACCCAGTCACTGTCATTCAGCCAAACCATCATTCACCCACCCACTGTCATTCACCCACCCACTGTCATTCACCCGCCCACTGTCATTCACCCAACCACTGTCATTCACCCACCCACTGTCATTCACCCACCCAACTGTCATTCACCCACCCACTGTCATTCACCCACCCACTGTCATTCACCCACCCACTGTCATTCACCCGCTGTCATTCATTCACCCACCCAGTCACTGTCATTCAGCCAAACCGTCATTCACCCACCCACTGTCATTCACCCACCCACTGTCATTCACCCACCCACTGTCATTCACCCACCCACTGTCATTCATTCACCCACTGTCATTCACCCACCCACCCACTGTCATTCACCCACCCACTGTCATTCACCCACCCACTGTCATTCACCCACCCACTGTCATTCACCCGCTGTCATTCATTCACCCACCCAGTCACTGTCATTCAGCCAAACCGTCATTCACCCACCCACTGTCATTCACCCACCCAACTGTCATTCACCCACCCACTGTCATTCACCCACCCACTGTCATTCACCCACCCACTGTCATTCACCCGCTGTCATTCATTCACCCACCCAGTCACTGTCATTCAGCCAAACCGTCATTCACCCACCCACTGTCATTCACCCACCCACTGTCATTCACCCACCCACTGTCATTCACCCACCCACTGTCATTCATTCACCCACTGTCATTCACCCACCCACCCACTGTCATTCACCCACCCACTGTCATTCACCCACCCACTGTCATTCACCCACCCACTGTCATTCACCCGCTGTCATTCATTCACCCACCCAGTCACTGTCATTCAGCCAAACCGTCATTCACCCACCCACTGTCATTCACCCACCCAACTGTCATTCACCCACCCACTGTCATTCACCCACCCACTGTCATTCACCCACCCACTGTCATTCATTCACCCACCCAGTCACTGTCATTCACCCACTGTCATTCACCCACCCACTGTCATTCACCCACTGTCATTCATCCACCCACCCAGTCACTGTCATTCAGCCAAACCGTCATTCACCCACCCCCTGCCATTCACCCACCCACTGTCATTCACCCACCCACTGTCATTCACCCACCCACTGTCATTCATTCACCCACTGTCATTCACCCACCCACCCACTGTCATTCACCCACCCACTGTCATTCATCCACCCACTGTCATTCACCCACCCACCCACTGTCATTCACCCACCCACTGTCATTCACCCACCCACTGTCATTCACCCACCCACTGTCATTCACCCGCTGTCATTCATTCACCCACCCAGTCACTGTCATTCAGCCAAACCGTCATTCACCCACCCACTGTCATTCACCCACCCAACTGTCATTCACCCACCCACTGTCATTCACCCACCCACTGTCATTCACCCACCCACTGTCATTCATTCACCCACCCAGTCACTGTCATTCACCCACTGTCATTCACCCACCCACTGTCATTCACCCACTGTCATTCATCCACCCACCCAGTCACTGTCATTCAGCCAAACCGTCATTCACCCACCCCCTGCCATTCACCCACCCACTGTCATTCACCCACCCCCTGCCATTCACCCACCCACTGTCATTCACCCACCCACTGTCATTCACCCACCCACTGTCATTCATTCACCCACTGTCATTCATCCACCCACTGTCATTCACCCACCCACCCACTGTCATTCACCCACCCACTGTCATTCATCCACCCACTGTCATTCACCCACCCACCCACCCACTGTCATTCACCCACCCACTGTCATTCACCCACCCACTGTCATTCACCCACCCACTGTCATTCATTCACCCACTGTCATTCACCCACCCACTGTCATTCACCCACCCACTGTCATTCACCCGCCCACTGTCACCCACCCACCCACTGTCATTCACCCGCCCACATGTCTTTTGTTGAAAATATAAAAATAAACAGGTTGCATTGTAATGTTTTTTTCACAATAAGAAAACAGTTAAGTAAAAGATATTTTTTCGTGGTAGTTGCGCTATGGGTTCGGGGGGGGTAGGTGCGCTAGGGGGGGGGCTGTTCCTTTCATTTGTCCCGGGCCCCATGATTTCTGTTGGCGGCTCTGCTGGTGGCAGCTGCCTTACACCTGACTCTGCGTCGCGGTTTGATGTGTCCCAGGCCGGTGGGCAGTTTTTGCAGCGCTGGGTTAGTAGTAATGGAGTAGTTGAGTAATGGTGCAGCGCTGGGTTAGTAGTAATGGAGTAGTTGAGTAATGGTGCAGCGCTGGGTTAGTAGTAATGGAGTAGTTGAGTAATGGTGCAGCGCTGGGTTAGTAGTAATGGAATAGTTGAGTAATGGTGCAGCGCTGGGTTAGTAGTAATGGAGTAGTTCAGTAATGGTGCAGCGCTGGGTTAGTAGTAATGGAGTAGTTCAGTAATGGTGCAGCGCTGGGTTAGTAGTAATGGAGTAGTTCAGTAATGGTGCAGCGCTGGGTTAGTAGTAATGGAGTAGTTGAGTAATGGTGCAGCGCTGGGTTAGTAGTAATGGAGTAGTTGAGTAATGGTGCAGCGCTGGGTTAGTAGTAATGGAGTAGTTCAGTAATGGTGCAGCGCTGGGTTAGTAGTAACGGAGTAGTTGAGTAATGGTGCAGCGCTGGGTTAGTAGTAATGGAATAGTTGAGTAATGGTGCAGCGCTGGGTTAGTAGTAATGGAATAGTTGAGTAATGGTGCAGCGCTGGGTTAGTAGTAATGGAGTAGTTGAGTAATGGTGCAGCGCTGGGTTAGTAGTAATGGAGTAGTTCAGTAATGGTGCAGCGCTGGGTTAGTAGTAACGGAGTAGTTGAGTAATGGTGCAGCGCTGGGTTAGTAGTAATGGAGTAGTTCAGTAATGGTGCAGCGCTGGGTTAGTAGTAATGGAGTAGTTGAGTAATGGTGCAGCGCTGGGTTAGTAGTAACGGAGTAGTTGAGTAATGGTGCAGCGCTGGGTTAGTAGTAATGGAGTAGTTGAGTAATGGTGCAGCGCTGGGTTAGTAGTAATGGAGTAGTTCAGTAATGGTGCAGCGCTGGGTTAGTAGTAACGGAGTAGTTGAGTAATGGTGCAGCGCTGGGTTAGTAGTAATGGAGTAGTTCAGTAATGGTGCAGCGCTGGGTTAGTAGTAATGGAGTAGTTGAGTAATGGTGCAGCGCTGGGTTAGTAGTAACGGAGTAGTTGAGTAATGGTGCAGCGCTGGGTTAGTAGTAATGGAGTAGTTGAGTAATGGTGCAGCGCTGGGTTAGTAGTAATGGAGTAGTTCAGTAATGGTGCAGCGCTGGGTTAGTAGTAACGGAGTAGTTGAGTAATGGTGCAGCGCTGGGTTAGTAGTAATGGAGTAGTTCAGTAATGGTGCAGCGCTGGGTTAGTAGTAATGGAGTAGTTGAGTAATGGTGCAGCGCTGGGTTAGTAGTAACGGAGTAGTTGAGTAATGGTGCAGCGCTGGGTTAGTAGTAATGGAGTAGTTGAGTAATGGTGCAGCGCTGGGTTAGTAGTAATGGAGTAGTTCAGTAATGGTGCAGCGCTGGGTTAGTAGTAATGGAGTAGTTGAGTAATGGTGCAGCGCTGGGTTAGTAGTAACGGAGTAGTTGAGTAATGGTGCAGCGCTGGGTTAGTAGTAACGGAGTAGTTGAGTAATGGTGCAGACCTGGGTTAGTAGTAATGGAGTAGTTGAGTAATGGTGCAGCGCTGGGTTAGTAGTAATGGAGTAGTTGAGTAATGGTGCAGCGCTGGGTTAGTAGTAATGGAGTAGTTGAGTAATGGTGCAGCGCTGGGTTAGTAGTAATGGAGTAGTTGAGTAATGGTGCAGCGCTGGGTTAGTAGTAACGGAGTAGTTGAGTAATGGTGCAGCGCTGGGTTAGTAGTAACGGAGTAGTTGAGTAATGGTGCAGACTGGGTTAGTAGTAATGGAGTAGTTGAGTAATGGTGCAGCGCTGGGTTAGTAGTAATGGAGTAGTTGAGTAATGGTGCAGCGCTGGGTTAGTAGTAATGGAGTAGTTCAGTAATGGTGCAGCGCTGGGTTAGTAGTAATGGAGTAGTTGAGTAATGGTGCAGCGCTGGGTTAGTAGTAATGGAGTAGTTCAGTAATGGTGCAGCGCTGGGTTAGTAGTAACGGAGTAGTTGAGTAATGGTGCAGCGCTGG